>NC_058082.1:339000735-339193571 GCF_014858855.1 Bufo gargarizans | reverse complement strand
TCGTCTACAAACAGCTGATCGGCGGGGTTGTCGGACTGTGATTTTAGCACATTGTTTTGCCCAAGCCCCCTCTTTTGATTTTGCCCAAGCCAACATTTTGTCTAAAACCGGCCCTGTCTGAGGGGATGGCAGTTTTACAAAGGACCACAGGAACCTCCCGACCATCAGCCTCATAGATCGCAGGCCAAAAGGCCTGAAGCTTATGAGGCAGTAGAATAGCGCAGGAGCTCGAATCCTGATGCAGGTGTTCGTGATCACAGTATAGTGCTGTCTGAGACCCAGCATAGGAGGTCGCAGTGATGTCATCAAGACCTGCTGCATCGGGACATGGCAACTCAGGCCACAGTCCAGAAGAGACCTGTGGCCTGCATCGCAGACAGAGTCAGGGAGCCTGAGTCAGATGAGTATATATATTAGGCATATGGGGGGGGGGGGGGGGCATTAATACAGGTGGGAGCACTGCATGGGAGCATTTTAATACAGAACACTACAGGAGTAACATTATTACTGGCTGGAGCACTACATGGTGCAGTATAATACAGGGAACTGCAGGGGGCATTAATAAAGGGCAGAGCACTACGGTGGTCATTATAATACAGTAGGATATCAATACAGGCTGTTGCACTACAGAGGGCGCTATAGTTATAAATACTGGGGGAACTACAGGTGGGCTTTATAAATACTGGAGCTACCACAGGAGGCAATATAACCACTGGAGCTGCTACAGGGGGCCTAATAAATACAGGGGCCACTATAAAGAGCATTATACCTACTGGGGACACTATATGGAGCTTTATTACTACTGTGGGCTCTATAGGGGTGCCTTATTACTTTTTGGGACTCTGAAGGGGTTCATCATAGAGGGGCCTTGTTATTGCTGGGGGAACTATAATGAGGCTTTATTTCTACTGGGGGCACTATGGTAGCATTATTACTTCTGGGGGTCATGTGGGGGCATTATTATTGTTCACAATATGGAGGGTATTGCTACTAATGGGGACACTTTCGGGGACCATTATCGCTATTGAGTGTACTGTAGGGGGCACTATTTCTATTGAGAGCAGTCTGGGAGTACTATGGGGGGACTATCGGTGCTATATTCTATTAACAATATTTTTTTATTTCAAATGAATGTAACCTGTCAACTGGAATTTTTTTCTCTGTGTGGCCCATATACCTGGCTTAGTTTGAGACCTCTGGTATAGATATATGTCAAAACCAAGCAGACCAAACAATACAAAGATGCTAGTAAGAATAATATTTATAATACAGATATATGTCAAAACCAAGTAGGCAAAATAATACAAAGATGTCAATAAGAAAATGTATAATATATATATATATATATATATATATATATATATATACACATACATACACACACACTCACATGCAAATACATGTTCCCTACATCTTCATCAAACCAACAATTCAGAGATCTAAAAATACAGACATCTGAGACAGCCAGAAATAGATCCAAATCTCCACAAGATGCCAGGCCACAAGTAGCTAAATGGTAGCTGAGCACGGGGTGAATTTAAGTAAGAATAAGCACATCATACAGGCAAACAACACAGAGCCCTATGGTAGAGGCAATAAGAAACTCAATTAGCATTTGAAATCTTGTACTGAAACAATGAAAAATTCTGATGGATTATAGCAAAATAAATCAGTACTTTCTGTTATCACAACGGCCACATGTCCGAATAAATTAGCATACCAGACAACTAGCTTCTGTCACATCCGAGAGCAGGTACTATAAGGCACTCTTTATATTAGAAAATAAATCCCGGACAAATACCCTCAAACTCATATTTCTCACCTCAAGCAGCTGTTGCAGAAGATGTCCCCTCACCATCCATGAATCACATCTTTCAACTTGCAGGAGAGCATAAAAGGACAAGCACGTGATAGAATTTGTGAGATAGACCCAATGCCTGGTTTTTAGTGGGTTTGAAAAAAGTGGTTAAAAGTACAGTATGTGTGCGTGAGAGAGTGCAATAAGTTACCTACTGTGTCATAGTGCAATGTAAAGTGTGAATGTGTGTGCTTGTCACACAAGGAAATCTCCACCCTTTCCAGACATAGTCTCCTTTCTCATCCGTTTGTTGACTGCTCTGGACGTTAACTCCTAATTCTCCATATAAACTTTCCCCTGTTTAACCCGTAAAGAGTCTCTCGGAGTTAGTATTTTCACAGTGTTAGAAATGTTCGCATACATCAATTATACAGTGAACTTAAATGGATCATTTAAAATAAAAAACTAAGACTATCATCATTTTTCCTAATGCGTGCGCTGTAACTACTGTAACATTTTGTGCTTCCTGAATGGTAAATTTACATGTGTACTGTATAATATACTGTATGTTATAGATATCTGGAAGAAGGGGCAGTGTTTGAGAGTCATACCATTGTAGCTGGGCAAGGAGTTAACTCTGATTGCCCTAACAGATGATTCATTATATCTCATCCTAAATGCAGATAGCAGATGGCAAAGTCTGTTCAGGGTAGGGCAAGCAGATGAATAAACACAAGGGCCAGTTAAACATTCTAGAGTGGGTGTTTCTGTCATTGTGTTTGTGTCCAAAGAGTTTATTATAGACCAGGCAGGCTCAACCTGCGGCCCTTCAGCTGTTGCAAAACTACAACTCCCAGCACGTCCGAACAGCCTACAGCATGGCATTGTGGGAGTTGTAGTTTTTCAACAGCTGAAGGGCCGCAGGTTGAGCGAGCCTGTTATAGACCTTTATTGTAGACCTTGGTAATTTAACTGCACAGTGTCTTGTCTTGATAACCTTCATTTAAACAAATGGATTTCTTGAAGTTTAATAAAGGCTTCAAAATCGTATCATTTTGCTATCAATTTGTAATTATACAACAATTATAATTTTTTTCCTGTTTGTTATATATTAAACAATGGATCATCTTTGCTAGACCAAGACCCTTTCTGACAAATAAATGACAAGAAATATTGTGGACAGGCATCATTTTCAGTGTATGAGACAACTGGTTTAGAAAAGCAACTGTGCAAACAAACTCCCAATAAAGTAGAGCTGTTTGGATAGCAGTAAATGCTACTACCCAATTACTGCCACAAACACAGACAACTGTTTTTTATTCTCATCAGTCCCGTGTTAAATCAGATACCACTGGATATGTGCTGCCATGTATGCTTGCTAGTGCATGTTCTGTATCTAACATCGTTTGCTTACTCTTGTATGCCAGCTCTGTATGTTCATGGTGTCGTTTTTTTTATTCTTCCATTGAAATGAACCTTTGCTTGAAAGTTAATATCAGGGGGGCAGAGCAAATATCAGTTTTGTACATTGACATATATATATATATACGCCCCTTTAAAGCTAGTAAAACAGCTCTGACCTGTGCTTAAAGACATGTACTTCTCAAGACCTCTGAAGGTATCTTGTAGTATCTCGCACAGCATCATTAGCAGCAGATCCTTAAGTACTGTATGTTACGAGGTGAGGCCTTCCATGGATCAGACTAGTTTTCCAGGAAATATGACGCTCTATCACATTGAGATCTAAAGAATTTGGAGGCCAAATCAATACCATGATCTCTTTGGCAGTTCCGCACACAAGGTGCATTATCCTGCTGATAGTCATTAAGGAATACTGTTGCCATGAAGAGATGTACTTAATAAGCAAAAATGTTTGGGAAAGAGGTATGTGTCAAAGTAATATTCACAAGAATGGCAGGGTCCCAATGTTTTGCAGTATTACAACATTGCCCATACTGCCTCTGCTGGCATGCCTTCTTCCCAAAGTGCATAGTCCACATAATGGAAAAAAAAATACTCAACGGAAAGGTAACCCTCTTCCATTACTTCATAGGTCACTTGTGATGCTTGTGTGACCATTGTAGGATCTTTTGGTGGTGAACACTGGGCACACTGACCAGTCTGCAGCTAAATAGCACCATACAAGTTGTGTTCAAAATTATTCAACCCCCAATGCTGTAAAGGGTTTTAGGGAATTTAGTGTACATTTGTAATTGTGTTCAGAATGAAATCTTACAAGGACTTTTTAAAGAACCAAATAAAACTAAAATTACATCAATTGTTTTTGTAATAAAGTATTAAATGTTTTTTTTTTTTTGTGATTTCTTCATTGACACAATTATTCAACCCCTTAAAGACTACCACTCTTAAGAACAGAGGTTCATTCAAGTGTTTTCGATCAGGTATTGAAAACACCTGTGGATGTCAAAGATCAGCAATCAAGCATAATAAGCACCAATTAGGCAGATTTAAAAGGACTGTGATACTCAGCTCCTTCTAGACATTTACTGGTGTGTTTACAAACATGGTGAAGTCACGAGAATGGTCCAGGAAGACAAGAGAAGAGGTGCTTTCTCTTCACAGGAAGGGCAATGGCTATAAGAAGATTGCAAAGATGTTAAACATACCAAGAGACACCATAGGAAGCATCATTCGCAAATTCAAGGCAAAGGGCACTGTTGAAACGCTACCTGGTCGTGGCAGAAAGAAGATGCTGACTTCGACTGCTGTACGCTACCTGAAGCTCAAAGTGGAGAAAAGTCCCCGTGTGACTGCTGAGGAACTGAAAAAAGATTTGTCAGATGTGGGTACTGAAGTTTCAGCTCAGACAATAAGGCACACACTGCGTAATGAAGGCCTCCATGCCAGAACTCCCAGGCGCACCCCCTTGCTGTCTCCAAAAAATAAGAGTCGAGCATGGCGGGGGGTCAATCATGCTTTGGGGCTGTTTTGCTTCTACAGGTACAGGGAAGCTTCAGCGTGTGCAAGGTACCATGAATTCTCTTCAGTACCAGGAGATATTGGATGAAAATGTGATGCAGTCCGTCACAAACCTGAGGCTTGGGAGACGTTGGACCTCTCAACAGGACAATGATCCCAAGTATACCTCCAAGTCCACTAGAGCATGGTGGCAGATTAAAGGCTGGAACATTTTGAAGTGGCCATCGCAGTCACCAGACTTAAATCCGATTGAGAACCTCTGGTGGGACTTAAAGAAAGCAGTTGCAGCGCGCAAGCCTAAGAATGTGACTGAACTGGAGGCCTTTGCCCATGAAGAATGGGCGAAGATACCCGTAGATCGCTGCAAGACACTTGTGTCAAGCTATGCTTCACGTTTAAAAGCTGTTATAACTGGAAAAGGATGTTGTACTAAGTACTAAGATTGAATGTCACTTGGGGGTTGAATAAAACTGATAATGATGTGAGCACAGAAAATACATTTGTGGTTATTTCATTATAAATGTTATGTTATATTTGTCTGACTTACAAGTGCCTCTTTGATTTAATTGTAAACAAGATGACTGAAATGATCAAAATCAATGTCAAACTGGCCAAAACACTAAATTTCAGTGGGGGTTGAATAATTTTGAACACAACTGTATGCAGCAAACTATAATGCACTGTGTATTCTGACCAGAGCCAGCAGAAGTGTGCAGCCTGTGCAGCTGCACATAAAGACACACTCTTCCAGAATGAAAGGGGTCCCTCTTGGTAAACCCTGCTATTCAGTTATCTTCCCTTCTTTCCCTTCTGTATCTGCAAGCTGTCTAGGGTAGGGACAATCTCCCATATATCTCATTCCTCTGCTTTGATGTACACACTGAGCATACCTCCCAACTATCCCGGATCTGGAAGGACAGTCCTGGAATGTCGGCGGCTGTCCTGCGGTCCCAGTATGGCTGAGGTATGTCCTGCTCTGAACTGTCTCTGTGTCATTAGGATGCAGAGACAGTTAATTGCTAAATACTGTGAAAGGGCACAATGTGGGCATAACTACTGTAAAAGAAGCACTACTGTAAGGGGGCATAACTACTGTGAAAAGGGTACAATATTGGCATAACTACTGTGAAGGGGACACAATGTGGGCATACCGTAAGTACTGTGAAAGGGACACAATGTGGGCATAAATACTGTGAATAGGGCACAATATGGGCATAACTACTGTGAAAGGGACACAAGGTGTGCTTAACTAATATGGGGGCACCATGTAGCATAACTATTGTGAAATGGGGCAAAATCTGGGCCTAACTACTGGGAGGAGGCATGATGTGGGTAAAGCTACCATAAGGGGGCACAATGTGGGTAGAACTACTGTGAAAGGGGCACAATGTGTGCATAACTACTTTAAAAGGGGCACAATGTGGGCATTATTGTTAAAGGGACAAAATGTGGGTATAACTACTGTGAGGGAACAAAATATCAGCATAACTATGAAAGGGTCACTACTTTTAAAGGGGCATAAGTACTGTGAAAGGGTCAGAATGTGGGCATAACTACTGTGAAGGGGGTACAATGTGAGCATAACTATTGTGAGGAGGCATAATGTAAACATAACTACTGTGTGGTGGAACATTGTGGGTATTACTATTTTGTGGGAGCACAATGTAGGCATAGCAACTTTTTTGGGGCACAAAGGAGGCATAACCACAGTGTGGGGGCACAAAGCGGGAATATTTACCATGTGGGAGCACTATGGGGACATTAGGATGTGCTGACTAACCCTCTTTTTCTTGTAGGAACATAGGGGGCCATTTATTAAGAAATACACAACACTTTTTGGCGTATTTAAGTCGCAGATTTTGTTGCAAAGGGGTTTACCATTTTCTACGACAGTTTATGGCATTGAAAATGGTATTAGACTATGCCAGTAAGGGAGCTGGTGTAAAGTTTAAATCATGTTACATGGCGTCACCTCTACATAACTTTGGCGCATCTACCACCAGCACATGGGGATTAAGATCGGCATATAAATTTCCGGTAAATCATTGCAGTCTGTGAGAGAACCAATCAGACAATAACAAGTTAAAGTCCCTTAGGGGGACTTAAAATAAGTGCAAAAAAAGTTTTAAAAAAGTAAAAAAAATATGAAAAAATAAGATTTAAAAATCATCCCCATTCACATTCTAGAAATAACCAATAAAAAAAAAAAGATCATTAGTATAGCCACATTCCCAAAAATATTTATCCTGTACGTGAATGGTGTAAAAAAATCAAAATGGTGACTTCGCCTCCCCCCAAAAAAATCTAATAACATGTGATCGAAAAGTTTTACACAACCCACAATGGGATAAAAAGTATATACAGGCATATTGTCAAGCAAAAAATGAGCCCTTACACGGCTTTGTAGATGTAAATATAAAAAAGTTATAGCGGTAAGAATATAGCGATGCAAAGATTGAAAAAAATGGAGTAAGTATTGGATTGTGCATTTCCTTCAATCTTGTCTCTCACTCTCTTTCATTCCAATTATGTGCAATAGGCAGTCAGAAATACAGTGTTCATTTTAGGATATGTGTATATATTGTATGTATTTACTATTGCGTTAGGGACATGATTTTTCACATTCCAGCTGTTGTATATTGATTTGCAACAATCATAACCAGACATTGTCCATTTATAACCTTGATTCCACAATCATGCTGTAACTGTTCATTAATATCATGCTTTTGAGATTGTGTACTGTATGTAATTATCATATTATATAATTTTTTTGGTATATTTAGCTCTTCTTTTCAAGTACCTTTGTACAAAGAGCCGAATCATGTTATGGCTGTGCTTCCGACGAGCAGGTTGTCAGGGTTTAGCCTCATCTTAACTTAGAAACTGAGACATGAGAACTCCTTTTAAACACAGAATACCGCTAGTTTGGAGTAAAAATAAATGGCTAGTTCAGTTAAGAGTCAGTGTGTCATTGTGTAACTTATTTACACTGCCTCAGGGAGGCTGGTAGTGGCAGACATTTTAGACTTGCTTGTGCTAGTGTGCAAAATTTAAAGCTATGCTACTCAATTTATTATTACTGTGAATCACTCCAATAATTCACACTCACAACAAATCTTCTATAATATTAATCCTGATGCTAATAGTGTGCCGCCTGACATATTGGTGTTCATCAAAGATACCACCCATATATTGTATTGGTCTCTGTTCAATTCACCTTTAAAAACATAGTATACTATATATATATATATATATATATAGATATATAATGGGATAGTCTGGGATAGGGACAGTGAAGGGACAGTGTAGGGAGAGTTTTCAGACACTGTATTGAGGGCATAGGAAGAGCATAGGGAGACTGCGGCACAGTGCAGGCTCTGTAAGCTGAGGGGATCCTTAGGACACAGTGTAGTTTGCATCAATCCTCTGTGTAGGGCACAGAGCTATGTAACTGAACGCTTTGTTTAGATAAGCAATTCTATTATGCCTTAATTCTTGAATCGGGGTGAAAAAGCTGTGTAATCTAATCGTTATTTGGGTGCCAACCTTGTTTAATAGATAAGCATGTCCAACTAATTTAATCAGTTTCTATGAGGAGGTAAGGTCTAGACTTGACAGCGGCGAATCAATGGATGTCGTAAATCTGGACTTGACACTGTACCACATAAAAGTTTAGTAAATAAAATGAGAATGCTCGGACTGGGAGAAAATGTCTGTATGTGGGTAAGTAACTGGCTCAATGATAGAAAACAGAGGGTGGTTATTAATGGTACACACTCAGATTGGGTCACTGTCACTAGTGGAGTACCTCAGGGGTTAGTATTGGGCCCTATTCTTTTCAATATATTTATTAATAATCTTGTAGAAGGCTTGCACAGTAAAATATCAATTTTCGCAGATGACACTAAACTGTGTAAAGTAATTAACAAGAAGGGGACAGTATACTACTACAGAGGGATCTGGATAGATTAGAGACTTGGGCAGAGAAGTGGCTGATGAGGTTTAACACTGACAAATGTAAGGTTATGCACATGGGAAGGAATAATGCAAATCACCCGTACATACTAAATGGTAAAACACTGGGTAACACTGACATGGAAAAGGACCTAGAAATTTTAGTGAACAGCAAACTAAGCTGTAGAAACCAGTTTCAAGCAGCTGCTGCCAAGGGCAATAAGATAATGGGTTGCATCAAAAGGGGCATAGATGCCCATAATGAAACCATAGTCCTACCACTTTACAAATCACTTGCCAGACCACACATGGAGTACTGTGTACAGTTCTGAGTTCCTGTGAACAAGGCAGACATAGCAGAGCTGGAGAGGGTTCAGAGGAGGTCAACTAAAGTAATAACTGGAATGGGTGGACTACAGTACCCTGAAAGATTATCAAAATTAGGGTTATTCAATTTAGAAAAAGACGACTGAGGAGAGATCTAATTACTATATATATAAATATATCAGGGGGCAGTACAGAGATCTCTCCCATCATCTATTTATCCCCAGGACTGTGACTAGGGGACATCCTCTGCGTCTGGATAAAAGAAGGTTTCTACACAAACATAGAAGAGGATTCTTTACTGTAAGTGCAGTGAGACTATGGAACTCTCTGCCTGAGGAGGTGGTGATGGTAAATTCACTAAAAGAGTTTAAGAGGGGTCTGGATGTATTTCTGGAGTGTAATATATTACAGGTTATAGTTATAGAGATGAGTTGTTGATCCAGGAAGTTATTCTGATTGCCTGATTGGAGTTGAGAAGGAATTTTTTCCCCTTAGGGTCCATTCACACATCCGTGTGTGTTTTGCGGATCCACAAAACACGGACACCGGCAATGTGCTGGCACTATAAGAGAATATGCCTAATCTTGTCCGCAATTGCGGACAAGAATAGGATATGCTCTATTTTTTGGGGGAACGGAAATGTGGACCCAGAAGTTAGGATCCGCATTTCCGGATCCGGGCAGCACATTGTGCGTCCCCATAGAAATGAATGGGTCCGCAATTCCGTTCCGCAAAATGCGTAACAGAATTGCGGACGTGTGAATGGAGCCTTAACGTGAGGAAAATTGGCTTCTATCTCAGAGGTTGCTTTGCCTTACTCTGGATCAACTTGCAGGATAACAGGCTGAACTGGATGGACAGATGTCTTTTTTTCATTATAAACTATGTTACTAGCAATTCAATTCCGTCTTTATTCTCAAATTGTAGTGAGTAAGCTGCGCAAGCTAACCATTATTTGAGTGCCCATCTTGTTTAATGGATAAGCAATTCTATTACGCCTTTATTCTCAAATTGGGGTGAATAACCTGTGTAATATAACCCTTAGTGTGGTATCCACCTGATTTCATAGATACGCAATTCCATTTGGCCTTGATTATTATATTGGGTGAATAAACTGTAACATAACTGTTAGAGTGTTGTCCACCTGATTTCACAGATAAGAAATTCCATTAGGTTTTAATTCTCATTTTGAATAACCTGTATAATATAACTGTTAGTGGGGTGTCCCCACTTGGAACGGGCGCCTCCCCCAGGGCCCCTTATTGCGAACCAGGTTTAATAGGAATGCCGAGTGGTGTAGTACGGCCTAAATGTCTCTTTATGTATGTCACGGTGCTCCTACCTGGATACGGCTGGACCCCAGGCTTTGGCTCCGAAGCAAAAAATAAGGGGGATATTTGAGAGATTTGAAAGAATAACTTGAGTTCAGACCTTAAGAAGAAGTTCAATGGCAGCTTTACTTGAATAAACGTTTCTTCAAACAGTTTTCAGGCTTTGTCTTGGTTCCAGCAGGATTTAGCATTAACTGGCAGGCAAACTCAACTCTGCTTTATCTCTTTCTCTCTGGTAGCAAGCAGGACTCACCCACTTCTACCCAAAAGGGGAGATAATGAAATGGTGAGTTCCATTCTGTCTAAGATAGCTCTGCCAGAATTTGTCACGGCGGACGTGCACTCAGACTCACAGATAAACCACCAACCAGGCTCTAGGCGAGAGGCAGGGGAAGGGTCACCTCCTAGCTAATCACTGACCTCTCTCCCTGCACTACTCAGCCCACATGCAGACCTTGGTGGTAGGTATGATGTGTCCCCGTGCCTGGGCTGAAACACCCTAAATTCTCTGAGATGGTGAAGAGGGGAAATAGGAGCAGCCTGCTCGCACAGAACCTGGATGGGAGAGATGACTCAAAACAACCAAGACAGCAAACAACGAAACTTGAAACCACACTTATCTTTCTGAGCTGGAACAGACAACCTTCCTTCCTAGCTTCCAAGACCAAAGTGATTCCTATAATCAGCTCAGAGCACTGGGATGGAGTGCTATTTAAACTAATGACCCCACCCAGTGCACCTGATGAGAGGCGGATCCAGCACGGCTCCAAAACAAAACACTAAACTCATGCTGCTATTCTGGCCAACCTCCGCACATAGTCAGGGCGGGGCATAACAGAATGACAGAAATGCTGCCACCTTCTGGTGAACCAGGCATATTACATGTATAACAGTTGCATAACAATATTATAGATGCACATTGTGGTGAACCTAGAACAAAATACATAAGATGACATTTATGTTAGATCATTAAATACAGTAGCAGGGTGCAGGAGTGGTAACACCACTCTGGGGTGTAATTCAAAGAATGGGGGCACATCAAAATTAAGGTAAGAGTGCCGGCACACGGTATGTAATGCACAATGTAATTTAAAGAAAAAGAATACCGAGATACAAGCCGCACATCTAAAAAAGTATCAAATTTATTTAAAGCAACAGACACAACAAAAAATGTGTTAAAAACATTGTATACAATGAATCCGGGCAATGTGGACCAATCATGTGCACATGCCCCCCTGACTCACCACTGAAACATGAACATTCCCCCACATATGCAAATGTACACCAGATTAAAGTGCATGAGATCCATCAACAATGAAATAATAGAAAGCTATAATACTTATCATTTAAGATAGCGTAGTGGGGGTATGCGTGGTGGTCAGGAAACAAGCCCAACGCGTATCGCCAGGCTCTGCTGGCTTCCTCAAGAGTGCCTGTTCCTGAATAGCACATAAGCTCATATATATATACACGATAGGAACTAATCACAATTGTTTTCGCCTGTCTCATAGGCGGCAGCGTGGAGCATGAGGGCGGCAACCCCACACTCATGGGGTCAATGGGAGGTGAAGAGGGAGGGCTTTGATGCTTTCTATGCATGTTTAACATCGCTACCAATAGATGCCGAAACATACGGCAGCCGGAAGTGACATACACGCATGTGCGCCGCCGAGCAGGCACGCCCTGCGTTCCAATTGACGGAAACGGCAGTGTGCGCATGCTCACAAGGCGCACACTGCGTGCCACATTCTGGACATTCCATAACAAAGTTTGAGCGCAATATGCCTGTGGGCGAGGGGACAAAACAAACCAAAGCCGAAAGGGGAGAAAAGAAAGATGGGCAAACAGATGTGCAAATAGCTGACATATATAAACAATACTTCGGACCTGTCAGTCCATGGGACATGATCAATTATACTCAAGAAAAGCACCAATAGACATGATATACAGAAAGAAAATGAAAATCAAGAATATATACAAAGAACACAAAACAAAATACATACAAAAATCACATCCAAAAAATCTACATGATTAATAAAAATCCAAATACATCCAGTAGACAATATGTGGTAATGAATTGCAAACCATTGATGGCCGTGATGAATTAAAATATACAGGGCAACATAAATATTAAGTTGGCCCTATACTTTAATTGCACCACCAAATTGTATATACAACTCACCACCACACAAAGTACTAAACCTATGTACAAAACTGCATAGTTAATATCCCTTATTTTAACATTTGAATAATGTCCTTAGTTGTGTGAACCATTCAATTATTTATTTATATGTGATTATGTGGTGAAGTTAAATTAATTTTTTGTGACAATATTATTTTTACTCATTCCTGCTCCCTCTCTCACTGTGCTATATTATTTTATTTTTTATTATTTATTTTTTGTTTATTTTTTATATATTTTATATTATTATCTTTAGTTGTGCACTTTATTATATATTACTTTTTAATTTTATATATTTTTTGATTATCATTTATATTAGTGTTTTTTTGTATTTTACTTTCCATTCCCTATGTTTTATTTTTATATATATTCTATGCACTATTAATTATTTTTATTTTATTTTTCTCTTTTTCTTTTTAGTTTTTTTATATTTATATATTTTTTGTATTATTTATTATTGTTTTTTATTTTTTATAATTTTTTATTATTTGTATATTTTTCATATATATAATTTCGTATGTTCTCTGCATTATACCCTATCTATATGATTATTTTTATTTTTATTTATTATTTATATATTGGTAGTTTTCTCATATAGAAAAAAATAAAGAAACTGGGGCCAAAGGAGAAGGAGAATATTGTGTACAAAAGTTATGATTACAAATATTGGATTGAAATAGTATAGTCCAAAAGATCACTATGTATGCATGCATGAAACATAAGCAATAAATCCTGCGCTATACATCCACGTAGAGGGATCCCAGACGGCAAACCAGAAAGATCCTTTATATTTAATGCTGAGCTGCTCCAGATAGAGGGAAGAGAAAAACTACATATATATTCTGGAAAAAAAAGAACCAGTGATCTTGTGCAGATAAACGCAAGAAACAACGAATGTGAAAATCACCATGATGATCCAAAAAGTGTGTAGCCACAGAAGTGAGAGGTTTCTCCTTTTCAGCCCTATCCCGGGCAGCCAGGGTGATGTTGGACATATGTTGCTGGATCCGTTTCCGCAATTCTTGTGAGGTTTGCCCCACATATATTTTCCCACATGGACAGATTATACCGTATACGATGTTCCTAGTGCGACAGTTAACGTAGTGATTGAGGCGTATACATTGCTTGTCATTTGTGAAGTTGTCCTTGCCCAACATAAATGGACAAACATTGCATTGGCCACACGGATTTGTTTCCCTTTCAATCTGACCCCTCTTCCCAGCCCTCATGTAGGCCGCTGAAAATGACTTCGTACAAGTTGGTCTTTGAGAGGAGGTGCCTTGCGTGCAATGATCTTTGGTTTGTTATCCACATAGGGCAGCAGCCTTTGATCGGACATAAGCAGGAACCAATGGTTCTCCAAGATCTTATAGAGTGCCGCCCACTGATTGTTAGAACGGGTGATAAGGTGTATTTTGCCATCCCTGATTTTGGGTCTTGGGGTGAACAGCTTGGTTCGATCGGAGCTCTTGGCATCCTCAGAGGCATGGGATACAATTTTCTTGGGGTAGCCCCTATCCTCGAAGCGTGATGATAAATCCGCTGAGGCTGTCCTGAAGTCGGTCAAGTGTGTGCAATTACGGCGTAGTATGATAAATTGGCCTTTCGGTATTCCATTTTTCATGTGTGCCGGATGAAAGCTCCTGTAATGCAACAGACTGTTGGTGGCGGTGCTTTTTCGAAAGAGGCAGGTAACGATCCGTTCTTCCTCTCTGCGTATTCTTAGGTCCAGGAAATCGACTGCATCCTCTGAGATAGTGTATGTTAAACCGATATTCAAATTATTCTAGTTTAGTGTATCAATAAATTGGACACAAGTCTCCTTGGAACCCAAGAATGCGTGGTGGGCTGGCTCCGCAGAGACCGACCCCTCCAAGAAATACGTGGCAGCCCCAATCCCGTCTTTGTGCACTATGCTGGTGTACAAAGACTCAACGTCACAGGTCACCAGTAGTACGTCAGATGTAAATGACACATGTTCCAGCATCTCGATCAGATGAAGGGAATCCCGGACATAGGATGGTAGCCCCAGGACTCCAAAAATTGGTGCTCCTTTTTGGTGATTACATACATCTCCCGGGCTGCCTTTAATAACTGGTCCAATTTCTTCTTGAACACCATAGTTGGATCAGAGGGCAAGGGTGTGTAAAAAGTTCGGTTCTTAAGCTGTCGATTTGCTTCCTGTATGTATAGATCCATGTCCCATAGGACCACATTTCCACCCTTTTCCGCTTCTTTGATGACAAAAGTGGTATTCGCTTGTAGTTTTCGTATGGTGTCAGATTCCAACTTGTTCAGATTTCTGTGTCTGATTCATTTTCCAGCAGAAGGTCTATGAGATCCATAAATACACAGCGTTCATCATTAGCCAAGTTTTGTAATATTGATGGTTGATTATATAGGAGCTTAAAGCAAAGTTAAGTCATTTAATATTGTTGTAGTCGTCTCATCTGGAAGAGTGGGTAATTGTTGCTCATGCGATGTTAAGGTCCTCTTTTTCTTGGATTTGCATAATCCCCTCCTTGACCTCCGTCGTCGCTGGCCTCTGATAAAAAAATCACCCTCACTCAAGCTCTGGTCACTGAGCTCAGAGTTAACCTCAGCATTTCTTGTTGATGGATTCATAGCCTTACTTCTACCCTGGGGTGTTACACATTGACATTGAATAACTTATTTTACATATAGTTACTGTTACTGTACAGTATATCCAACAAAGAGGTGCCAGGTGTGGCAGGCGCAGCACTATAAAGTGCCTTTTGCGCTGTGGCATTAGAAGAATTTTGGTATCTTTTAGTCTAACCATACTGTCTATTACTCTGTAATTCCTCTAGCGCCGTTCTATGGAAACAGTAGGTTTAAAGAGCACACCAAATGCTTCAAATAACTTCTTTATTAACTTCAACTTTTCTTGATATATAACACTGCCGCCTCCGCAGCAGATAGTCCATGTACAAAACATGTGTTGAAAATATATCACAAAATGGCAGTATGCATAAGATGGTGGTTCAACTGTTCAATCTTGTCATTCAACATAAAATGGTGGATATATTTCTCTCTTGAGTATCTGTACTCTCACTTTAAGTTATTTAAGCACTATATGATCTCTCTAAGAGGTATATCTAAGATTTAACAGTTCTACTGGTCGAAACTTGGTTTGCAGTAACTATTTGCAGATTGGTTGAGTATGATCTGGTATGGTTGTATGCAATTTGGATTGCAATATGGAATTTGAATTGTGAACTTTGTAGTTTGTAATGTAGCTTGCAATTTGAATTTGCAATTTGTATTTAGTGGAACTGTAAGTAAACACACATATAACTGGTTCAGTATACAGTTCTAATCACTATACTAATAGTAGGAACAGTAACTGATTTAAATACCTATTTTGGCCTCTCTGCTTCCATAGGAACACAGCTCTCAGTGGAGTGAATGTCTCTTCAGCTCCTGGATCTGGTAAATAATGATTCTAGCAGCTCCTGCTAGGGGAATTCCCAGACAGACTGTGTGTGAGGCTGGCTGTGATTGGTGAAAACTTTAGGTGTGTGAGAAGCTGGCTGTGATTGGTCTAGACTTCTGCCCTCAACAACAGATTAAGGCCTCATGCACACGACCGTTGTTGTGTCCCATGTCCGTTGTTCCATTTTCCGTGATTTTCTGCAGACATGGGACACATAGCAACATAGGACAGGTCTTAGCTGGCCAGATACACTCCCACCAAAATTACCTATAATTCTATGTTCTTAGTGGTAGGACTTGAACATGAATTTGAGGAATTTTGCATCAGATTCTCCACTTCCAAGTGTCTTTTACCAGTCTCAAGTAGAACAACTAACTTCTGTAAAGGATGTTCCAATTTGAGTGGAGTAGTGAGACGTTTTCCTTTTTTGTCACGTTTTGAGTCTCCTATTTGTAACAACACTCTTCTTACTAGTTTGTCTTCATCCTTCTGAACTTCTAGAACTTTGGCCAATATCCATTGACTTCTAGGTAAATCTTCTTCTTTCACTAACACTATGTCACCAACTTGGACATTTCTTCTGGGTGTTTGCCATTTACAGTACTTCTTAGCATAAGATTGGATAAGTACTCTTTCCTCCATCTATTTCAAAACTGTTCTGATAGATGTTGAACTCTTCGCCATCTACTTCTGGCATATAAATCCACTTTGGTGAACTTGCCAGGGGGTGGCTGTATGTAATCAGACTTAAGGTGAAGTAGATAGTTGGAAGTTAAAGGGTCCAAACTTGTTGGGTCGTTGATGTTATCAACTGTAAGTGGACGACTGTTAACAATAGACATTACTTCATAGAATAGGGGCCTAAGTGAAGCATCATCTATAGGGATGAGCGAACTCGAACTGTATAGTTCGGGTTCATACCGAATTTTGGGGTGTCCGTGACACAGACCCGAACCCGGACATTTTCGTAAAAGTCCGGGTTCGGGTTCGGTGTTCGTCGCTTTCTTGGTGCTTTTTGACGCTTTCTTGGCGCTTTTTGAAAGGCTGCAAAGCAGCCAATCAACAAGCGTCATACTACTTGCCCCAAGAGGCCGTCACAGCCATGCCTACTATTGGCATGGCTGTGATTGGCCAGAGCATCATGTGACCCAGCCTCTATTTAAGCTGGAGTCACATAGCGCCGCCCGTCACTCTGCTCTGATTAGCGTAGGGAGAGGTTGCGGCTGCGACAGTGGGGCGAGATTAGGCAGATTAACTCCTCCAAAGGACTTGATTATTGATCGATCTGCAGCTGTGGGTCATTGAGCTGCTGATACTCAATTGCTCACTGTTTTTAGGCTGCCCAGACCGTTTGTCAGTCACTTTTTTTCTGGGGTGATCGGCGGCCATTTTGTGTCTTGTGGTGCGCCAGCACAAGCTGCGACCAAGTGCATTTAACACTCAATGGTGTGGTTGTTTTTTGGCTAAAGCCTACATCAGGGTGAAGCTGTCACACCAAGTGCATTTAACCAGCAATAGTCTGTTTATTTTTTGGCCATATACTACATCAGGGGCAAGCTGCGCCTGTCACCAAGTGCATTTAACCCTCAATGGTGTGGTTGTTTTTTGGCTAAAGCCTACATCAGGGTGAAGCTGTCACACCAAGTGCATTTAACCAGCAATAGTCTGTTTATTTTTTGGCCATATACTACATCAGGGGCAAGCTGCGCCTGTCACCAAGTGCATTTAACCCTCAGTAGTGTGGTTGGTCAAGCTGTCACACCAAGTGCATTTAACCAGCAATAGTCTGTTCATTTTTTGGCCATATACTACATCAGGGGCAAGCTGCGCCCGTCACCAAGTGCATTTAACCCTCAGTAGTGTGGTTGGTCAAGCTGTCACACCAAGTGCATTTAACCAGCAATAGTGTGGTTATTTTTTGGCCATATACTACATCAGGGGCAAGCTGCGCCTGTCACCAAGTGCATTTAACCCTCAGTAGTGTGGTTGGTCAAGCTGTCACACCAAGTGCATTTAACCAGCAATAGTGTGGTTATTTTTTGGCCATATCCCAGTCTAATTCTGTCAGTAAATCCATACCGGTCACCCAGCACCTAAATACTAGGCCTCAAATTTATATCCCGCTAAATCTGTCGTTACCGCTGTACTGTTGTGGCGGGGCAAGTTATTTAGTGTCCGTCAAAGCACATTTTTTGTTTTGGGTTGAAATACAATTCCCAATTTAGCAATTTCATAATTTAGTGGTTTCTGCTATATCAGAGCTATTTGAAATCTATCCCTAAAAGGGTATATAATATTCAAGGTGCACATAGGGTCATTCAGAATAACTTCACACACACGCTACTGTGCATTTCCAAGTCTAATTCTGTCAGTAAATCCATACCGGTCACCCAGCGCCTAAATACTAGGCCTCAAATTTATATCCCGCTAAATCTGTCGTTACCGCTGTACTGTTCTGGCTGGGCAAGTTATTTAGTGTCCGTCAAAGCACATTTTTTGTTCTGGGTTGAAATACAATTCCCAATTTAGCAATTTCATTGCAGTGGTGGCTGACGTGAAGCCTGATTCTCTGCTATGACATGCAGACTGATTCTCTGCTGACATGAAGCCAGATTCTCTGTTACGGGACCTCTCTCCTCTGCCTGGGTGCTGGGCCTAAATATATGCCAATGGACTGTTGCACTGGTGGCTGACGTGAAGCCTGATTGTCTGTTACGGGACCTCTCTCCTCTGCCTGGGTGCTGGGCCTAAATTTATGAAAATGGACTGTTACAGTGGTGGGTGACATGAAGCCTGATTCTCTGCTATGACATGAAGACTGATTCTCTGCTGACATGAAGCCAGATTGTCTGTTACGGGACCTCTCTCCTCTGCCTGGGTGCTTGGCCTAAATTTATGAAAATGGACTGTTACAGTGGTGGGTGACGTGAAGCCTGATTCTCTGCTATGACATGAAGACTGATTCTCTGCTGACATGAAGCCAGATTGTCTGTTACGGGACCTCTCTCCTCTGCCTGGGTGCTTGGCCTAAATTTATGAAAATGGACTGTTGCAGTGGTGGCTGACGTGAAGCCTGATTCTCTGCTATGACATGCAGACTGATTCTCTGCTGACATGAAGCCAGATTCTCTGTTACGGGACCTCTCTCCTCTGCCTGGGTGCTGGGCCTAAATTTATGAAAATGGACTGTTACAGTGGTGGGTGACGTGAAGCCTGATTCTCTGCTATGACATGAAGACTGATTCTCTGCTGACATGAAGCCAGATTGTCTGTTACGGGACCTCTCTCCTCTGCCTGGGTGCTGGGCCTAAATTTATGAAAATGGACTCTTACAGTGGTGGGTGACGTGAAGCCTGATTCTCTGCTATGATATGAAGACTGATTCTCTGCTGACATGAAGCCAGATTGTCTGTTACGGGACCTCTCTCCTCTGCCTGGGTGCTTGGCCTAAATTTATGAAAATGGACTGTTGCAGTGGTGGCTGACGTGAAGCCTGATTCTCTGCTATGACATGCAGACTGATTCTCTGCTGACATGAAGCCAGATTCTCTGTTATGGGACCTCTCTCCTCTGCCTGGGTGCTGGGCCTAAATATATGCCAATGGACTGTTGCACTGGTGGCTGACGTGAAGCCTGATTGTCTGTTACGGGACCTCTCTCCTCTGCCTGGGTGCTGGGCCTAAATATCTGACAATGGACTGTTGCATTGGTGGCTGACGTGAAGCCTGATTCTCTGCTATGATATGAAGACTGATTCTCTGCTGACATGAAGCCAGATTGTCTGTTACGGGACCTCTCTCCTCTGCCTGGGTGCTTGGCCTAAATTTATGACAATGGACTGTTGCAGTGGTGGCTGACGTGAAGCCTGATTCTCTGCTATGACATGCAGACTGATTCTCTGCTGACATGAAGACAGATTCTCTGTTACGGGACCTCTCTCCTCTGCCTGGGTGCCGGGGCCTAAATATCTGAGAATGGACTGTTCCAGTGGTGGGTGACGTGAAGCCAGATTCTCTGCTATGGGACCTCTCTCCAATTGATTTTGGTTAATTTTTATTTATTTAATTTTTATTTTAATTCATTTCCCTATCCACATTTGTTTGCAGGGGATTTACCTACATGTTGCTGCCTTTTGCAGCCCTCTAGCCCTTTTTTGGGCTGTTTTACAGCCTTTTTAGTACCGAAAAGTTCGGGTCCCCATTGACTTCAATGGGGTTCGGGTTAGGGACGAAGTTCGGATCGGGTTCGGATCCCGAACCCGAACATTTCCGGGAAGTTCGGCCGAACTTCTCGAACCCGAACATCCAGGTGTTCGCTCAACTCTAATCATCTATTCTTCCGGCGTTATTTTTAACACTGAACCTAACACATTTCTCACAGTTCTGATTTATCTTTCCCAAACTCCTGTATGGCTTGCATGTGGAGCATTCATATGAAAATCACACCGTTTCTCTAAGAAATACTCAGTTACTTTTTCTTTATCGATCTCTTTTAGAGCTTTCTTCATTTCATTTTTAGCTCTGACAAAATTAGATCTAAGCTTTCTGATGGTACCTCTAATGACTATGAAACATCTCAAGGCGTTGATGAATGCGTCAGTTGACATATCTTCTAACATTTCCAGGTGAATCGCTCTGGAACTCAGACATGTAAATATTAGTCCATATCTCATGTACTCCTTGCGGTTTTGTTTGGTGATGAATGGGCCAAAACAATCCATTCCGCTATATAGAAATGGTGGTGATGGGTTTACAGTTGGGGGTGGGCGATATGGCCTAAAATCTATATTGCGATATAATTTTAAGCATGTGCGATATGCAATATATATCGCAATATATTGTTTTCTATATTTGGGGGGGGGGGGTTACTTTTTATTTAATAACTATTAGCCTCCTTAAGGGCTAGAACCCTTGTCATATTCACCCTAATAGAGCCCTATTAGGGTGAATAGGACTTTACACTCTCTCTGCTGCCCTGTGCTTTGTGCACTCAACAGCACGGAGCTGACCATGGCAGCCAGCTTCTGATCCGCCCCCCAGCCTCTCATGTGCCCCCCAGCCCCTGATCCGCCCCCCAGCCTCTCATGTGCCCCGCAGCCTCTGATCAGCCCCCCAGCCTCTCATGTGCCCCCAGGTTCTGATCAGCCCCCCAGGCTCTGATCAACCCCCCAGCCCCTGATCCTCCCCCCAGCCTCTCATGTGCCCCCCAGACTCTCATGTGCCCCCCAGCCTCTGATCATCCCCCCAGCCTCTCATGTGCCCCCAGGCTCTCCCTCTTATCAGCCCCCTCTGGTAACTCAAACCCACATCCCCTGTAATGCTGGGGCTCCGATCGGTTACCACAGAGCGGTAGTGAAGGTCGATTACCATGGCAGCCAGGAGTCACGCTACTTAAGTCCTGGCTGCCATGGTATGTTAATGAGCAGCATTATACTCACGTGCGCCGTGGCCGCCGGGCGCTCCTTCTCATAGGTCTGTGCGGCGCATTGCTAATGCTGTAAGCATTAGCAATGCGCTGCACAGACAGAAGAAGGAGCGACCGGCGGCCACGGCGCACATGAGTATAATGCTGCTCAGTAACATACCATGGCAGCCAGGACTTCAGTAGCGTGACTCCTGGCTGCCATGGTAACCGATCTTCACTACCGCTCCGTTGTCATATCGCGGTCCGGCGATATAGGTGATATGCACAAAATCCATACCGTGGCACAAATTTATATTGCATATCGCCTATATCGCCCACCCCTAGTTTACACTATCTGCTGATAAATCTGCCATTCTTTGTTCTTCTGTAGGTATACGTGCCTTTCTGCAGACTACACATTTACTTATATACTTTGCTATAACTTTTCTTCCTTTCACAATCCAGTAACCACCTTCTCTCAAACAGCTTTGGGTAAAGATTATTCCTTGATGCAAGGATATGTTGTGGTAGTGATTAGAGTTGAGCGGACACCTGGATGTTCGGGTTTGACGGGTTCAGCCGAACTTCGCAAAAAAGTTTGAGTTCGGGACCCGAACTTGACCCCGAACCCGATTGAAGTCAATGGGGACCCAAACTTTGGAGCACTAAAATGGCTGTAAAAAAGTCACGGAAAGGGCTAGAGGGCTGCAAATGGCAGAAAAATGTGGTTAAGAGAATGGCAAGTGCTCTGCAAACAAATGTGGATAGGGAAATTACTTAAAATAACATAGAAACATAGAATGTGTCGGCAGATAAGAACCATTTGGCCCATCTAGTCTGCCCAATATATCTGAATCCTATGAATAGTCCCTGGCCCTATCTTATATGAAGGATATCCTTATGCCTATCCCATGCATGCTTAAACTCCTTCACTGTATTTGCAGCTACCACTTCTGCAGGAAGGCTATTCCATGCATCCACTACTCTCTCAGTAAAGTAATACTTCCTGATATTACTTTTAAACCTTTGCCCCTCTAATTTAAAACTATGTCCTCTTGTGGTAGTTTTTCTTCTTTTAAATATGCTCTCCTCCTTTACCGAGTTGATTCCCTTTATGTATTTAAAAGTTTCTATCATATCCCCTCTGTCTCTTCTTTCTTCCAAGCTATACATATTAAGGTCCTTTAACTTTTCCTGGTAAGTTTTATCCTGCAATCCATGTACCAGTTTAGTAGCTCTTCTCTGAACTCTCTCTAGAGTATCTATATCCTTCTGGAGATATGGCCTCCAGTACTGCGCACAATACTCCAAGTGAGGTCTCACCAGTGTTCTGTACATAAGCGGCATAAGCACTTCACTCTTTCTACTGCTTATACCTCTCCCTATACATCCAAGCATTCTGCTGGCATTTCGTGCTGCTCTATTACATTGTCTTCCCACCTTTAAGTCTTCTGAAATAATTACTCCTAAATCCCTTTCCTCAGATACATAAAATACATAAAAAGAAAAAATAAACTTGATCTTGGAGGACGAGGTATGGAGTAGGAGGTTGAGGAGGCGGTGGATGTGGCGGTGTAGGTGGAAGCGGTGGTGGAGGATGAGGAGGTAGCCTACACTGCTTTTTGGTTTTATTTTTAATTATTTTTTTGTTTAAATTAGGGTACACCCCAAAACATTGGGAAATATAACCTGTGATAACCCCTTCCAACCGTGCTAAACAAATGTTCAGACAATACACTGGCTGCAGGACAGGCCAGCACCTCCAAGACGTAAAGGCCAAGCTCAGGCCATATGCCCAGAAGTTGAAGGGGCCCATCAGTCAGTATGTGTAGGCGTGTGCACACATACTGCTCCACCATGTCGCACATCCCTGTGATGTCCACGATCCAATTGTATATCTGCTCTATCAACTTTCGATGTTCTTTTCTGCACCTACCATGTTGATCACGGTTAGCGGCGAATCAGGGTTCCATGCGTTAATTACCACATCCAAGGGAGGTCAATGTATGAAATTAAATGTGATTGAGCATAAATGTGGGAGAAGTTATCAAAGCGGAAAGATCGAATGAAAAGAGGGGGTGCACGGCAATTGCCCACTCCCGACTCGGGGACATAGTGACGATAAATAACAATACAGGACTCTTAAGATGCCCTGTTATTGGAATGATTAACTAAAAATTTTAGGGAATGTCACTGGGGTATTTTGGATTTGGAAACGTTAGACAGGAGAGGCCCTGCTGCCACTTTGTTAACTCTAGATAACTTCTGCCTGATTGCACGTCCCCGTGACGTCCACAATCCAATTGGATATCTTCTCTATCAACTTTCGATGTTCTTTTCTGCATGTACCATGTTGATCACGGTTAGCGGCGAATCAGGGTTCCACGCGTTAAATTATTAACCTATCTACTAGGTAGAGCAGGGGTATATCACAGCCAAAAATTTGTGAATGTCACCCGACAATGTAACAGACAAATTTGTGAAATTTGTTTACCTGTCTACTAAATAGGGCAGGGGTATATCACAGCCAAAAATTGGTGAATGTCACCCGAAAATGTAACAGACAAATTAGTGAAATGACATAAAATAAAATACGTACAAATAAAAAAAAAAATCTTGATGTATGAGGTGGCGGTCCATATGGAGTTGGAGGTTGAGGAGGAGGTTGACGTAGCGGTGTAGGTTAAAGTGGCGGTGGAGGAGGACGAGGTAGCCAACACTAGCTTTTGGTTTTAATGTGTTTTTTTTTATTAGGGTACACCCCAAAAGAGTGGAAAATATAAAAAATACAACAATGAGCAATTGCGCTGTAGTATAACAATGGCTGGGTAAGGCCGTTATACATGTATATTCTGCACAAGGTATGGACTAGTCCTGTGGGATCCATGCCTGGTTCATTTGAATGAACGTGAGCTTCTCCACATTGGCTGTGGACAGGCGGTTGCGCTTGTCTGTGATAACGCCCCCTGCCGTGCTAAACACACGTTCAGATAATACAATGGCTGCAGGGCAGGCCAGCACCTCCAAGGCGTAAAGGGCAAGCTCAGGCTATGTGCCCAATTTGGAGACCCAGAAGTTAAAGGGGGCAGGCACGTCATTCAGTACGTGTAGGCGTGTGCACACATACTGCTCCACCATGTTGCTGAAATGCTGCCTCCTGCTAAGACGTTCCATATCAGTTGGTGGTGCTGGTTGTTGTGGCGTGCTGACAAAGCTTTTCCACATTTTGCCCATGCTAACCCTGCCTTTTGAGGTGCCGGTGGTGCCCCAGCTGCGTTGGTGACCTCTTCCTCCTCCTCTGCCTTCGCCTTGTGCTTCCACTGTGCCCCCGCTGTCAGGTGGGAATGCCACCAGCAGCGTGTCTACCAGCGTGCGCTTGTACTAGCGCATCTTATGATCACGCTCTAGTGACAGAATTAAGGACGGTACGTTGTCCTTGTAACGGGGATCCAGCAGCGTGGCCACCCAGTAATCAGCACAAGTTAGAATGTGGGCATCTCGGCGGCAGTTGCGGAGACTCTGCAGTGTGTAATCGCTCATGTATGCCAGGCTGACCAGAGGAAACGACAAGCTGTCCTCTGTGGGAAATGTATTGTCTGTGTCCTCTGTATCCCCCCAGCCACACACCGGTGATGGCTATTAGCTGGTTTCGGTGCTAGCCTGCTGTGAACACTGTTCCTCCTCCTCCATCTCATCTTCCACCTCGTTATCCTCCAGAACTGTGCCCTGGCTGGACAATTGTGTACCTGGCGATTGTGGGTGCAGGAACCCACCCTCAGAGCCACTTGTGAATGACTGGCCTGAAACTCTATAAAATGATCCCTCTTCCTCCTCCTCCTGTGCCACATCCTCTTCCATCATCGCCCGAAGAATCTTTTCAAGGAGGCATAGAAGTGGGATAGTAACGCTGAGAGCGGCGTCATCGGCACTGGCCATGTTGGTGCAGTACTCAAAACAGTGCAACAAGCCACACTTCATTGGTGGTGAAGTGGTGCTGTTCTGCAGAGCGAGTCACCAGTGCGTGCGGCAGCTGAAACTCCACTATCGCCTGCTGCTGCTCGCACAGTCTGGCCAGCATGTGCAAGGTGGAGTTCCACCTTGTGGGCACGTTGCATATGAGGCGGTGAGTGGGAAGGCCAAAGTTACGCTGCAGCACTGACAGGGGAGCAGCAGCAGGGTGAGAATGCCGAAAGCGCGCACAGACAGCCCGCACTTTCTGCAGCAGCTCTGACATATCGGGGTAATTTCTAAGGAACCTCTGCACCACCAAATTCAGCACATGCACCAGGCAAGGGATGTGCATCAAACCGGCTAGTCCCAGAGCTGCTACGAGATTTTGCCTATTATCGCACACCACTAGGCTGGGCTTGAGGCTCACTGGCACCAACCACTTATCGGTCTCTTGTTCCATGCCCGTCCACAGCTCCTGCGCGGTGTGGGGTTTGTCCACCAAACAGATAAGTTTTAAAACTGCTCGCTCTCATTTACCCCTGGCTGTGCTGAAGTTGGTGGTAAAGGTGTTACGCTGACTGGATAAGGAGGCGGTAGAGGATGAGGAAGCGGAGTAGAAGGAGAAAGCAAAGGCAAACAGATGCGCCCTGCAATCCTAGGTGGTGGAAGGACATGCGCCAAACTGCTATCCGCCTCAGGCCCAGCCGACACTGCATTTATCCAGTTTTGCTAGGGAGATATAACGTCCCTGACCGTGCTTACTGGTCCACGTATCTGTAGTTAGGTGGACCTTGCCACAGATGGCGTTGCGTAGTGCACACCTGATTTTGTCCCCCACTTGGTTGTGCAGGGAAGGGATGGCTCGCCTGGAAAAGTAGTGGCGGCTGGGCACGATGTACTGTGGGACAGCCATCGCCATAAGGCTTTTAAAACTCTCTGTCTCCACCAGACGGAATGACAGCATTTTAAAGGCCAGTCATTTTGAAATTCTGGCATTCAGGGCAGGGATCGCCAGTGGGTAGGGGGGTACTTCCTCTTCCGCTCCAGTGTTTGGGAGATAGAGAGTTGAACGCTTCCATGGGACATTGTGGAGATGCTTGGTGACCCAGGTGGTGGCGTTGCTGGCAGATCCTCTGTTTGCATGGTGCCAGGTGCCACTGTCACTCCAGAGGTGGATGAAGAGGCCGAGACTGCAGCAGAAGAGGAAGCAGGAGGAGCTAGAGATCTTTGTTTGTTTTTGAGATGTCTACTCCACTGCTCGTGCTTAGCACTTAGATGCCTGGTCATGCAGGTTGTGCTCAGGTTGAGAACGTTTATGCCTTGCATCAGGCTCTGACTGCACAGCGTGCAAATCATTTGTGTCTTGAAGAACTGCCACGCCAGGGAACTCCTTGGAGCTGGCTTTGGTGTGCTCGGTCTTTTGGTGCGGTGGGCAGTAGCAGGCGTACTGTCTAGGGGACGGGCGCTCTGCTTTTGCACCCTGCTCCCTCTTCTGCTGTGCTGGTGGCTCTGTGCGACCACCGCCTCTTCCTCCGAACTACACAGGTCACTCGCATGACCTTGATTCCATGTGGGGTCGAGGACCTCATCGTCCTCCACATCATCTTCCACCCTGCCCTCCTTGTCAGTCTGCACACTGCAGAAAGCCACAGCAGTTGGCACCTGTGTTTCATCATCATCCGAGACGTGCTGCGGTGGTCCTCCCATGTACTGCTGAAGGTTCTGTCGCCTACTCGCACCTGAGGAAGCTGTTTCACTTGTGCGTGTAGCTGGCACAGATAGACCACGTCCTCTCCCTGCAACAGGAGCTCCACCAGCAGAACCACGACCGGGGCCAAGTCCCTTATTTGACGCTCTCCTCATTCTTTGGTTTCACCCACCAAACTAACAGATGGTTTATGCCAGGCAACAAGGTAACTGCCAATAGTTAAAAATTAAGTTCACTGAGAGTAAGGCAGTGCCCGTGTCATAAAGAGGAAACATTTCTTGAGGTCACACAACACAATTACTTCACGGTCCCAAAATTTTTTAATTTGTCAACCAACAATGTAACTGCAGTATTGACTGGTTGTATTTGACTGTGACAAATGCAGCAAAGGCCCAAAATGTAGGGTCTTGCTCAAAATGGGTGTTTTTTTAAAACCAGAATATACAGTTGCAAGAAAAAGTATGTGAACCCTTTTGAATTATATGGATTTGTGCACAAATTGGTCATAAAATGTGATCTGATCTTCATCTAAGTCACAACAATAGACAATCACAGTCTGCTTAAACTAATAACACACAAAGAATTAAATGTTACCATGTTTTGTATTGAACACACCATGTAAACATTTACAGTGTAGGTGGAAAAAGTATGTGAACCCCTAGACTAATGACATCTCCAAGAGCTAATTGGAGTGAGGTGTCAGACAACTGGAGTCCAATCAATGAGATGAGATTGGAGGTGTTGCTTACAGCTGCCCTGCCCTATAAAAAACACCCATCAGTTCTGGGTTTGCTTCTCACAAGAAGCATTGCCTGATGAGAATGATGCCTCGAACGAAGACCTACGATTAAGAATGGTTGACTTGCATAAAACTGGAAAGGGTTATAAAAGTATCTGCAAAAGCCTTGCTGTTCATCAGTCCACGGTAAGACAAATTGTCTATAAATGGAGAAAGTTCAGCACTGCTGCTACTCTCCCTAGGAGTGGCCATCCTGTAAAGATGACTGCAAGAGCACAGCGCAGACTGCTCAGCGAGGTGAAGAAGAATCCTAGAGTGTCATCTAAAGACTTACAAAAGTCTCTGGCATATGCTAACATCCCTGTTAGCGAATCTACGATACGTAAAACACTAAACAAGAATGAATTTCATGGGAGGATACCACAGAGGAAGCCACTGCTGTCCAAAAAAACAACATTGCTGCACGTTTACAGTTTGCACAAGAGCACCTGGATGTTCCACAGCAGTACTGGCAAAATATTCTGTGGACAGATGTAACCAAAGTTGAGTTGTTTCGAAGAAACACACAACACTATGTGTGGAGAAAAAGAGGCACAGCACACCAAAATCAAAACCTTATCCCAACTGTGAAGTATGGTGGTGGGGGCATCATGGTTTGGGGCTGCTTTGCTGTGTCAGGGCCTGAATGGATTGCTATCATCAAAGAAAAAAAGAAATTCCCAAGTTAATCAAGACATTTTGCAGGAGAACTTAAGGCCATCTGTCCACCAGCTGAAGCTCAACAGAAGATGGGTGCTGCAACAGGACAACGACCCAAAGCATAGAAGTAAATCAACAACAGAATGGCTTAAACAGAAGAAAATACGCCTTCTGGAGTGGTCCAGTTAGAGTCCTGGCCTCAACCCAATTGAGATGTTGTGGCATGACCTCAAAAAAGTGATTCACACCAGACATCCCAAGAATATTGCTGAACTGAAGCAATTCTGTAAAGAGGAATGGTCAAGAATTACTCCTGACCGTTGTGCACGTCTGATCTGCAACTACAGGAAACATTTGGTTTAAGTTATTGCTGCCAAAGGAGGTTCAACCAGTTATTAAATCCAAAGGTTCACATACTTTGTCCACCTGCACTGTGAATGTTTACATGGTGTGATCAATAAAAACATGGTAACATTTAATTATTTGTGTGTTATTAGTTTATGCAGACTGTGATTGTCTATTGTTGTGACTTAGATGAAGATCAGATCACATTTTATGACCAATTTGTGCAGAAATCCATATCATTCCAAAGGGTTCACATACTTTTTCTTGCAACTGTATGTGTATTGCTTACTAACATTTTTACATCCTATCCTGTTTATAGGAACCTATCACCATGGAAATGCAGTGCAATATACTGATAGCATGTAACAGAGCAGAAGGAGCTGAGCAGATTGGTATATACTTTTGTTGGAAAAGAGTGAGTATAACTTGTATTTCATACATTTAAATCCCTGCTCATTCTGGGCTTTGAAGTCAAGGAGGTGGTCCTATCAGTGATTGACAGTTATCTCTGTATACACAGTCATAGAGGGAAGGCTGTCAGTCGCCGAATATGACCACAAACTTGACTTGAAAGCCCAGAATGAGCAAGAATTTAATGAATAAAATACAAGTTTTACTGAATCTTTCCCCTGTAAAATTATATATTAATCTGCTCAGCTCCTCCTGCTCTATACCACGCTGCCTGCAGATTAGGCTACTTTCACACTAGCGCTTGATCGGATCCGTTCTGAACGGATCCGATCATATTAATGCAGACGGAGGCTCCGTTCAGTACGGATCCGTCTGCATTAATAACTTAGAAAATTTTCTAAGTGCGCAAGATGCCTGAGCAGATCCGTTCAGACTTTCAATGTAAAGTCAATGGGGGACGGATCCGCTTGAAGATTGAGCCATATGGTGACCTCTTCAAGCGGATCCGTTCCCATTGACTTACATTGTAAGTCTGAACGGATCCGCTCGCCTCCGCACGGCCAGGCGGACAGCTGAACGCTGCAAGCAGCGTTCAGCTGTCCGCCTGTCCGTGCGGAGGCGAGCGGAGCGGAGGCTGAACGCCGCCAGACTGATGCAGTCTGAGCGGATCCGCTCCATTCAGACTGCATCAGGGCTGGACGGAGGCGTTCGGGTCCGCTCGTGAGCTCCTTCAAACGGAGCTCACGAACGGACCTATGAACGCTAGTGTGAAACTAGCCTTATACTGCATTTTCATGGTGACAGGTTCCCTTTAGGCATTCTAGGCTTCCCCTATCTTCACTGTACTTGATGCAGGCAGAAGGAAAAATCTAATTCCAGCAAAGAACAGCTATGACTTTGAAATACGGAGCCACGGGGATTCTATGTGCCACTATACAATACCTCAAATATACAGGGTAAAGAAAAAAATAGTACCGTGCTCATACTAATGCAGTATATATGGCGGTATCCTCCCCTAAAAGCGATGCTAACATCTTAACATCTATTTTGTAGAATCCTTTATGAATAAAGGAGGACATACAGAGGTGCAGTAATGGCACCATGCATTCTATGGGTGCCCTATTATTATTATCTATTATATATATATAATCTATTAATAGTAATTTCTTATCATGGATCTGTACAAAAAGAAGCTGTGATGCGTCTGTGTGCATGAGGCCCTAGATTCCGTCTGTACACATGGGTGTCAATAGCAGCGTATCATTTTTTTACTACTTACTTATTATATCATACCATTCAGACCGAACACATATTTGTGACCTTGAAGTTATTTCTTGATTTCGAGGTTTATGGCTTTTGTACTGATAAAAAGCTCCAAGTCATGTGCATAGCCAGGCCTTGATTTATAATATCACATGCTCAATGCCTGCAGCCACCACTAGAGGGAGTTTAGGAGTTTCCTACATACTTTTATGCCTTAGGCTACTTTAACACTTGCGACATAGTGATCCGGCAAGCAGTTCCGTAGAAGATCCGTCTTACAAATGCATTGCAAGAACGGATTTGTCTCTCCGGAGAAATAGATCCATTATATTTTTTTTTCACATGCGCAGACCGGAAGGGCTGATGCGGCTTTGAGGTATTTTTAATGCCGGATCTGGCACTAATACATTTTAATGTAAATTAATGCCGCATTCCGGCAACATGCTACGGTATTTCCTTCATCCAAAACGCCGTTCAGTGACTGAACTGAAGACATCCTGATGCACCCTGAACGGATTTCTCTCCATCCAGAATGCATGGGGATAAAACAGATCAGTTCTTTTCCGGTATTGAGCCCCTAGGACGGAACTCTGTGCTGGAAAAGAAAAACGCTAGTGTGAAAGTACCCTTATGCAGTAAGCTCACATGCTGATGTCCATGCATTGGGATTTGGAGCTCTGCATTATAACACAGTACGGGCCCCTATACACACAAATCTGGACTGGTAATTTTTTGGGGGTCTATAAAAACTCCAGAATAACTGCATGCGGCCTTTTCAGGACACTTTTTTTTATGCGTTATTTTGCAAACAATGCCTTTTCTCTAGCGTTTTCTTCATTACATTTTTCCCCTATAGGGAAGGCAATCTACAAATGCCTGTAATAGGTCACTTTGCAAGTGTTCAAGCGGTATGAGTTCTCCCTCAGATAGGTCTCTTAGGCTGGGTTCACACGGGCGTTGCGGGAAAAGATGCAGGTGCGTTGCGGGAACATGAGTGATTTTTCCCCGCGAATGCAAATCATTTTAATGCGTTTTGCACGCGCGTGAGAAAAATCAACATGTTTGGTACCCAGACCCGAACCCGGACTTCTTCACAGAATTTTGGGTTTGGGTTCAGTATTCTGTAAATTTTATTATTTTCCCTTATAACATGGTTATAAGGGAAAATAATAGCATTCTTTAATACCGAATGCATAGAAGAGGGTCAATTGAGGGTTAAAAAATAAAAAAATAATTAACTCACCTCCTCCAATTGATCGCGTAGCTGCCGATCTCCTGTTCTGTTTTCAGGACCTGTGGTGACATCACTGAGCTCATCACATGGTCCATTACCATGGTGATGGATCATGTGATGTATTATGTGATGAGCACAGTGATGTCACCACAGGTCCTGAAGAAAGAACAGGAGACCGGCAGCTATGCGATCAACTGGAGGAGAGTTAAAAAAAAATTAATATAAATTAACCCTTAATTGACCTTCTACTAAGCATTCTTTATTAAAGAATACTATTATTTTCCCTTATAACCATGTTAACCATAATACAGTGAATAGACTTTCATTTTAGCAACCATGCGTGAAAATCGCACCGCATCTGCACTTGCTTGCGGATGCTTGCGATTTTCACGCAGCTCCTGTCACTTCTATGGGGCCTGCGTGGCGTAAAAAACGCACAATATAGAGCATCACCACTCATCTGCACAGCCCCATTGGAGTGAATGGGTCCGGATTCAGTGCGCGTGCAACGCGTTCATTGCACACGCGCAGAAATCTCGCCTGTGTGAACCCAGCCTTAGAGTAGTCATTTGTGTGATAGTCCAGAAACAATGCAGAATAATCAGGATTTATTTTTATATTCAACTTCTTTACGGTCCTTTCTGTGGGTTTAACAACATAAATTATGGCCACTATAAAGCGGGTCCTTGCACTGTCCCTCTGCAGAGCACCCACCCTGAAAAGGACGACCCCACTTAGTAACCCTAGTTTGTCCTGGAAGGCCTGAATCTAAAACTTGGATGCACCAGCTCCATTACATTGTCCAAACGCGTTTCTGCTGGGGAAATCACCTTCAGTGGACATACAGGCTCCACATTTGTGCTCACACTGCGCTATTTAAAAGTTCCTCTAGCCATCCAATAATTGTCCCCCTACCACCACCACCTATACTGTGAGTATACTCCTATACCTGCAGACTGTATATGTTAGCGTTCCTAATGATGAACTGTCATTGCAGACTGATATAATAGTTCTAGCGCACTTTCAACTGCTGTCACGTCATTTCTATTGCCAGTTTTATAGTATGCATATCTCTGGAGCGCAGCCTAAGCCATCCTATGTCCCAGTTGTAAGTGTATGGAGGTCATAATGTGTTGCTCTATTTAACGAGGTTGCCAGTCAAAAGTAATATTCCTTGACATCCTCCATATCAAGGCACTAATAACACTGAGGATAACAATGTTGCAAATACTAATGGTGTAAAGTAGATCTGGCTTAGTTGCCCATAGCAACCAATCAGATTCCACCTTTCTCTTTCACAGCTCTTTGGAAAATTAAAGGTGGAATCTGATACGGGCAACTAAGCCAGATCTACTTTACACCAGTTTGATAAATTACCCCATAAATTAATTTTAATTATGTATTACGGCCAGTGTCTTAAACACATCAGGTCCTGATTGTCCATAGTAATGTGGGGAGTCACATATACAGTCAACAACATCCGCTCTAATTAAGTGCTTCTATGGTAAGTAATTATAAAGTATTATCATCTCACAGATACATACTCAGCAGGGAGTTACTGGTTATACTGTATATATTTCCTCAATTGCTATTTTGGCACAAGAGATTACAGACTTCTGCACAATGTGTATATCTGTACATGTCTATAGAAAGGAAATAAAACATCTATACGATATCTTCTTATTCAATCCTTTGGGCCAGGAAGAAACTAATAAAAAGTCAGACCAGGCCTCTTTCTGAAGAATTACACAGTCCCAATCACCCCTTCTTGGCCAAACCTTTTCTAGCCCATGGAACTTAAAAGGATTTTCCAAGTTTATTTATTTTTTACTGGTGACCTCTCCTCTGGATTGGTCAACAGTATCTGTTTGGTGGGGGTCCGACACCTCGGACCCCACCGTTCAGCTGTTTTGAGAAGGCAGTGGCACTCCTGTGAGTGCCGCTGTCTTCTCTGTGCTCACCAAGCACAGCTCTGTACATTGTATAGCGGCTGTGCTTGGTATCACGCTCCGCCCTATTAACTTGAATGGGGCTGAGCTGCTCCCAGGCCACGTGACACATGAGTTTGTCGTCCCTGGCCCCAGAAAAGCAGAGAGAAGGCCACGGCGTTCACAGGAGTGCCGCTACTTTCTCAAACAGCTGAATGGCGGGGGCCCTGGGAGACAGACCCCCACCGATCAGATACTCGTGACGAATCCACAGGATGGGTCATCAGTAGTAAAATCTTAGCAAACTCCCTTAAGTAATTGCTAGTTCCCATCATGTACCTTTTTCAAATGCCTGGTCACAGGGGTGTCTTCCTCCTTTTGGATATACCCCGTGTTTCCTTACCCTGCATCTAGACATGTAGCTAGGTATATAACACTTGCCGTTTTAAAATGTATGAAATCCCTTATTTGATAATAGTAAAGTCCTTCCACGTGACTTTGCACCTTGCATGTGATCCCTTTAGCTAATGTAAGGGAGGTAGCTCATCCCAGTTTTAGATTAGGGCCAAACACGGCAAACTAAGGTTATTTAGAGGGGTCGTTGTTTTCAGGGTGGGTGCTCTGAAGAGAGACAGTGCAGGAACCTGCTTTGTAGGGGCAGATAGTGGCCATAATTTAGATTGTTAACGCCATAGAAAGAACCTTGAAGAAGCTGAATATAATAAGAAATCCTGATTATTCTGCATTGTTTCCAGACTATCACACGGGTGGCTAACTCTAGATCTATATCTAGATTTTCCAACAATGCCACACCTCATGGAACTCCCTGGCATGGGTCCATGAACTGTTAACGGAGGAGCGACCTGTAAACAAGTGGTTACGGCCACCATGTTCCCCCACTTGTCCACATGCGATTTTTATCTGTGGGGAAATTTAAAACAAAGTGTATGCTAACAATCCACATCCCCTAGATCAGGGATCAGCAACCTTCGGCACTCCAGGTGTGGTGGAACTACGACTCCCAGCATGCACACTTGCTTGGCTGTTCTCAGAACCCCCATAGAAGTGAATGGAGCATGCTGGGGGTGTATTTTTACAACTGGAGTTCCAGAGGTTGCTGACCCCAGCCCTAGATGAACTCAAGGAAAACATCACAAACACCATCCTCAGCATCACTGTTGAAGAGCTGCAAGCAGTATCAGCCAACATAATCCAACGTGCTCACAGATGCATAGACCTGAACGGGGACCACTTTCAGCATCTTTTGTGACTTATGGGTAGTTTAAAAAAAACTACCACATCACAAACCTGCTTGGCAGTAAATAAATCTAAGGGAAGAATAGTTGTATATATACTGGAACACCTTCCCAATTAAAATATACCTTTTAATAATATCCTATTAAAATCTGGCCTACAGCCGGACTACACACACAAGGAAGGTCAACAAACAATGTCCTATAATGGCAAAAAAATGGCTACAGTTACACCTATATATAAAGGTAAGAATACACGACTGGTGAGCAATCCTGGGGATTTTGGTTACCCCCCACACAAGGTATTCTAAGTGTAGGGCACAGCTGAGGACCAAGAAAAATCGTTAAGGAAACCAATATATTGTAGTTCACTGATGACCTTATTGCATAGGTTCACATGATACACATTCCGTGATTGTTCACGGTTAGCTGAAATACTGAATATGTATATTGTGAATATTCACATATTGTTGAACCACAACAAAGGTTACTTGGTAACTTACGATTTGCTGAAATACCAGGACAGATGGAATCAGAAGGTTACTTGGTTACTCACAATTGCTGAAATACCAGGGCAGATGGAATCAGATGGTTAGCTCAGTTATCAAAGGGTATAGTGCTCCATAACTGGATGGAGATCTAGTGCTGGTGGAGGAAGCGTTAGGATGATTATTTAGCACTGGTGATGATTATGGTAGTCTGTAGGTCGTGATAGCAGTAGTACAGCTCACAAATGTGATATCCAATAGTAGGAGAGATAATCCTATCCTATGAATGTCCCTTCATGACCCTACACAGACTCAGTAGAGTAGAGGTTCCCTGTCCTCGTGCCTAAACTGGCTTTCCCTCTATCTTCCTATCCTAATTGACCAAAAACTAGGCATATTAGACACACTAGAAAAACAAATACACAAATACAAATCCCAGCGCTACGTTTCCCCAGTCCATATAGTTTCCGACTGGTTCGTCAGGGGAAGTGGAGACCAATACTCCATCAGCAATATCGCATGATAGAGATTTTCAAATTTGGCGTCTCTCAATCAAGACCCTCCAGGAATAGAAGCCGAGATGTAGGCAATAAATGACCGGTGTCCCCAAGTCCTGTTCAAAAACAGCGCCTTATAAAGTGTCCACCCCGGGGCTGTTCCTCTACTGGAAAATCCTGACAGAACAGTTTAGCGCTAGTGTGAAACTAGCGTAACATGTCTACCACATGATCATGTACAAAAATAAAAATTTACAGTCAGAAAATACTAACAAAATACAAAAAAATGTTTTAGTATCCAGCTTTATTAGCAATGAAATATACAACAATATAATTTAAAAGCCCATTAGACCATTGTTTCAAGTGATCTGTATACAGGGGCCTGCAGAGAAGATACCGTCTTACTACATGCCTTCACCACTTTGTTTCCGTAAATGCAGAAGCAAAGCGCTATTTTGTAAGTTGCAATGGATGTAGCATTGTGGTACAGTTTGGCCAGTACACTAACTAGCTAAAACAGGAGGGGTGCTGATCATGTATAGTTCTTTTTGTTGAGTATCTGACAGATGACCAATGTTGATGCGAGTCTGTCCTTGACCAAGCTGTTCTGTGTGTCAAGAGGGACCAACAAGAAGTGACCCATGAATTGTCAGAACGGGAGAAGAGGGGGATTGGAAAGGAGATTATGACTTTAGATTTTTACACCATTCTGAGCCTGTTTAAATAAAATATTGCCTGAAATAGTAAAGACGTTTGTGTAATTACTTTTAGTACTTGACCTGAACAGCCTGTATTAAAGGGGTTATCCAACGCTTGGGTTCCCCCCTTACCTGCTCCCCGATACTCCGTGTGTGAGCTTTTGACACACGCGTGTCTTCTGCGCTATTCAAACGGAAAACACAGGCCCTCATTCTAGTGATTTGACCACTTATCCCCTATATGGTGAATAGGGTATAAGTTGTTGTCATGGAACAACCCCTTTAAGGATAAGTCCACAAAAACTCTTTTCATGCAAAACTGCTGCTTTCTGATAACCCCCTTCCTTTACTGTTCAGGATATAATGCATGTAGCACTTCAATATATCCCCTAAATGAGTCTGGTGGTCAGGTCCACACTGAATTGTAGAAGTAAAAAATATATGGGATCAGACTGGCGTAAAGTATCACTGGCTTAGTTGCCCGTAGCAACCAATTAGATTCCAGCTTTCATTTTGACAGCTCCTTTGGGAAATGAAAGGTGGAATCAGATTGGTTGCCAGGGACCAGCAACCTCTGGCACTCCAGCTGTTCTGAAACTACAACTCCCAGTATCCTCCTTTCACTTCTGTGGGAGTTACAAGAACAGCAGAGTAAGTTTTCGTGCTGGGAGTTATAGTTTCACAGCAGCTGCAGCTGATCCCTGTTCTAAGCAGTTGTGGAAAAAATTACTGCAAAGTAAAAATGCTTTAAAAAATAGTAATGTTAATAGTTTATTTTTATCTATTAACAAAATGCAAAGTGAATGAAAATAAGAGAAAGGTAATCAAATCAATGTTTGGTGTGATCACCCTCTGCCTTCAAAGCAGCATCAGTTCTTCTAGGTACACTTGTACACAGTTTTTGATGGGACTCGGCAAGGAGATTATTTCTCCAAAATGTTTGGAACAATCTCAAATCTTCTGTGAATGTAGGCCTGCTCAAATCCTTCTGTCTCTTCATGTAATCCCAGGCAGACTCGATGTTCAGATCGGGGGTCTGTTGGGTCCACTTTCAGGATTTCTGGTTTTACGCTGAAGATAGTTCTTCAAGGGGTATTCTAGTTATATGAAGTTATCCTCTATTTACAGTATAGGGGATAACTATTGGGTGCTCTACCACTGGGACCCCCACTGATTTCGAGAACGGGGACCACGTAACTGTGGAGCCCCCTGAAATGAACAGATAAGCCAGTAGGGCATGTGCACAGCTGCTCCAAACATTTGAATACATACAAAAGGGCTGTAAACGAAGGCACAAAGGGCAAGCGAAAGAGCTGCTCACCTATATGTATTGCACTTAGGCCTCATGCACACGACCGTTGTGTGCACCCGTGCCCGTTGTGCCGTTAGACGTTTTTTTCTGTGGCTCCATTGACTTTCAATGGGGCCGTTGAAAACTCGGCTTGTGCACCGTTTTTACACCGCGCCCGTGACCCGTGTTTCGAGGCCGTGAAAAAAATATAACCTGTCCTATTTTTTTCACGGCTAACGGATCGCGGCCCCATTGAAGTCAATGGGGCCGTTAAAAACACGTTTGCACACCCGTTTGACACCCGCGTCCGCGTCCGTTTTATTTATTTCATTTGCCATGGGCACTCTGTCTGGCAAAAGTTGTGGCAATAAATTTGAAAAAAAAAAGGTACAGGAAGTTTAGGGTCACAGATTATGCTAATTTCTAGCCACCTGTGTCTGGAAGCTTCTCTGTGTGGTGAGGCAGCCATTAATTTTCACTGAGAAAATGCCAAGGTGGAATGTGGAAAAGCTCATCACCCTGGTCCAGGAGAGGCCAGAAATTTGGGATACCCGCAGCAATATATATCTGGATCGTACCAGAAAGGATGCTGCGTGGGAGCAGGTGGCCCGTAGCCTACGAAAGAACGATTGGGCCAAAGCTGATAGCAGAGGCCGTGCGGACTTAGGTAAGTGTGAGCAATGTAGTTGTGCTGTGCGTGCCCACTGGATGGCAACCAGATTTTGTTTTTAACCCTGAGTTCCCAATAGTGTTTTCTGTGCAGTTCAGCTTCATTTGCCATAAAGGGCCGCACATGCTTTGTTAAAGTGACGTCTATTACATTCCATACAACACCATTTCTAAGTGTAAATGGCTGTCACTCCCTTTGCTCCAGCATACAGTTCTCATGTTTCTAATCACATGTTTGTGCCCTTTTTGTCACAGACACATGTCCTTGTATTTGAGCATCTTAGAGTTGTGACCGACACTTTATTTTTAAAAGTTAGGGCCACAAGGCTTACACGACTAGTCTCCTCCATCTTGTTCGTCTGCATTAGTATCCAGACACCTGCTGGACTGTACCATGTGCTGTTTATTCGGTCCTTTTTTTTTTGGTACCTTGTTATTCCCGATTTGCTCCCTTTTTTGTAAAATGTCATTTTATGCTGGTTTCTTTGGATCCTTTGTAATATTTTTTTTGCTTCATTATGAACAGTGAAACAAACCAAGACTCGCTGGGCCAGTTGCCGGGACCAATTTCTCGCGAGAGGTCTCCAGCAAGGGGCGTAGTGGAGAGGGTCCCTCCCGGAAGAGGCCATACATATATACTGCCCAGTTGCAGTTTCTCAGACCCGTAATGGACTTGAGGCCGTAAGTAAATTATGATTTGTTGATCCATTTCTCATTGTGCTTAATCTTTCAATTGTGTATGCCTCAGCTAATGTGTACACGAAAGTAATGGCTTCATTTCTGTTGTACTATTGAAGGCATCTACTTTCTGTGGGGCAGCCATGTACAAAATGTCACAATCCCACATTTTTTGAAGGCACACGCCAAGCATGCCTGAATACCTGTAAGTTAACCAGTCCTGCTTGGAGTTGTCGTTGTGCATCAGATGGTGGGCATCAGTTTGCACATGCCTGGGGTTGGTTGTGTCCATCACTTTATGTGAAAGGTTGCCCCCATTCAAACCCGCTGCTGAGTTGTATGATGAGACGACACGTGTAGTGCGCATATAGCACCCCCCCTCTCTGTTTGGTTCCTGCTGCATCAATTTTGGGCAGGTCCCAGAACATAGATGTTTTTAATATTGAAAGGATTTCACAAACGACAAGCCACGTGCGCTCCGCACGCATTATCTCATCATACAGATGTTCTGCGTGTTTGCCTCCTGTTGGTCTTATACCACAATAATCTTTGGAACTTTTCATAGGGATAGGTCATTTATACCTCAAAAGGTGCATGTCTCCCATTTTAATGCAAGTCCAGATTAGTATATCAGTTTTGACATTAGCGGGTGCTTTTATAGTTCCCATATAGATTCCTTTTTTTTACTGACATGTCGGAATTTGATCCCCATTTGGTATTGGCCACGTCATTCACATTGCTTTCAATGTATGGCACCGGGACCAACATTGATTCCTTGGTTTGTTTGTGTTCAATGAAAAAAAAAACAGAATCCAATGATGTTCCTTCTAGGCTTGACCACCCGTCTCTGAATGACTGCTCTCATCATGCACATTTGTGGCCCAGTACATGTTATTATTTTGCTGGAAAATAAGTTCGACCAGTTAGACCCGACCTCTTGTATGTTGGTATGGTTGAAGCAGGCCACATACTGGTGAGATGGCGTCAATATCCGCACTGGTTTGGTGCCTGGAATGAATATTCCTCTTCTTTCGCTGGACTGCTTCAACCATCAAACCATGTTTTACCATTACATTACCATTTGCGCTTTACCAGTTGTGACCCATCTTGCCCTATATATTGTAAATACATTTGGAATTGCACTGTTCACATAGATGCATGTGTTTATTGCATATTCTCTTTCATTATGTTGTTTCGAGCCACTCCATATGTATAGTGTCTGTATACAGCTGATCACACCTAATATCACTGTTTATTTTCGGTTAAATTTAAAAAGAGATATCTAATTGAGTTTTTACATGTCTTTGAAAAACAGTACTGTGGACAGTCTGGAACCCTCTGGGGAGTCGTCTTCTGATGGAAGTGAAACCCCAGCTGCTTTTTCCCCTGCAATTAGTCCGGAACCGACGCCAGCAGAGGAGCCGGAGGAGTCGTCACAGGGCCAGCACCAACAACAGCCCAGTCCAGCCCGTGTCAGGCAGCCGCACCGAAGACGCCCCCGCCAAGTCCCTCCCTCCACCTCTGTGCCAGAGAGTCGGGAGGTTATTGACGCACGCGTCATTGATTTTCTGGCACAGAGGCGGAGTGACGGAGTGGAGGAGAAGATGCTTCGCGGATTGGCGCCCCTTCTGAAAAAAGTGCCGGAACCTGACCACAATGCATGCGTGGCTTCTATTGCGGTGGTCATGAAAATGTTCGCCATCCCAAATCATGGGGACATCCTGGGCCGTCTGAACAACTGGATGGTGGATCTTGAAAATGAGGGGCAACCCCAAGTGGCCGGCCAATTTGGACGGGAAAGGCAACCAACTCAGGCGCCTTCTTTTGCCCCACACCCCCAGTACGGGCCACCCCATGGCCATTTGCAAGGGGCATCACAGGCCATTTTCCAGGGCAGTTTGCCCACTGTCCCACAACAGCAGGCTCAAGGAAGGCCACGGTCCTCCTTTCCGGCAGGGTCTTTCACCCAGGACCTCTTTGAGTTATGATTTTCTTTTTTGGGGGGTGGTTTTTCTGTTTCAATTTGGTTGGTTGTGTTTATTTGCCCAAAATATTGATTATAACCTGTTTTGGTGCCGAATATTTTTGAAAAAAGTTATTTTGTGCACTAAAAATGTGTCTGGTTTTATTTTCTAACATTCCACAAACCATTAACCTTATCATTTGGTCTATCATGCCTAAAAACACACACACAGTATCTACAAATGCAACACTTTATTAAGATGCACCGCACCTTTAAATTTATTAACTTTCAACATGAGGTATTAGAAAATTTTATGGACCAAATACTCGAAGTTTAATGATGAAATAGTCTAACTACATTTAGACCAAAACATCATTTAAATTTAATGTGTAGATTAAATAAAATATGTGATGTCCACAAAATCTCAGCCCGCAAGCCCACGTCAAGGGTCCTCATTACCTTGCGAGTCCCTACACTCCACTAATACAATAAATTCAAGTAATCTATCTAGAAAATAACAAAAAACTAACGAGCCCAGAAGATTTCAAAAACTGCCACGAATAGCGTCCCTCTGCCATGGCAAGGACCCCTCTGGGCTGTGAAAGTAGTCTGCAAAGAGTTCACGAACTGCAATGCCTGCAGTCCCTGGTCGTCTATGCAGGGTCCTTTCCAAGCCCAAATCTGAAGACGTTGGAAGATCTTCCAAGTCTACAGAAGAGGAAGCCTCGTGAATCCTGGTGAAGTTGTGCAGAACAACACAAGCTTGAATCACCAGGGTAGCATTCTCCGGATCCATCTGTATGGATGACAAGAACACCCTCCACTTGCTAGAGAGTATCCCGAAAGCGCACTCCACATACCGACGGGCACGAGTCAACCGGTAGTTGAAGATACGCCTCCTGACATCCAAACCACGCTTTGGAAAGGGCCGCATAACATGTGGAGTCAATGCAAACCCTTCATCCGCCACGATGACAAATGGAGCCGGCGGACGGGCATATCCGGGCAGTGTTCTGGACTCGGGCAGGGCAAGCTGGTTGGCAAGAAGCCGCTCACCCATTCTAGAAGCACTAAAGATGCGAGCATCCGCAGTGCTTCCATAGGACCCAATATCTACCATTATAAACCGGTAGTTACTGTCAGCAACAGCCATCAGCACTACCGAGAAAAACTGTTTATAATTGAAGAAACGGCTCCCTGAGTGTGGCGGCTTCTTCACACGGATGTGCTTGCCATCCATTGCCCCGATGCAGTTTGGGAACTGCGCTGAATTTTGAAAGCCCTCAGCGATCCGAAGCCAATCGTCCACCTTGGGTTGCGGCATCACCGTCTCTCGGAGCTGCTGCCAGATGACCTGGCAAGTGTGTCGAACAATTCTCGAGATCGTGGAGGTTCCTAATAGAAACTCGAAATGCAGGGATGCAAACGAGTTCCCAGTGGCAAGGAATCTGTTGTGAGAAAAATAAAAAAAAATAAGTAACGGAACAACAGAGTCTGGATTCCTTAGCAACGTTCTATACACTACATTATTTAAAACCACACTATGTCTAGTGGAGCGTAACCTATCGGAAGGGCCTCTATGTGTGCGGGCACACCCATTGTAAATTCAAGGGATAACAAATATACACCCTAGACTTTACATAGCATTGCTCTGCCAAAAGCACACAATTCAAGCAACAGGCGGCATGGAATTAATTCATGCATTGTCTAGCAAATGGTTAAAAACCAAAAGGCCCAACCATATTGTACCACAGTATTCCTGCAAAATTGTCTGGTGTGCTTTTGGCAGTAAAGTAGCCAAATGATGGATGACCAGTCGCACCTCTGTCTGAAAACGGCTTGCCAACTCTGCAACATGTCCATGGATGCTTAAACTAAATTATATTGGCAATGGGGAATACAAACCATACCGGAGCATCATTTGGGGTAAGGGCAGTACTAACACTAAATTTTAACATAAACACTGGTTCTACCCTTTTGAAAAAATGCAGATAGTCATGTGCAAGGTAAGAAATCTGCGTGCAATAGCCATTATGTGAACATTAAATCTGAGGGGTTGGCAGCAGCACAATCCCCTATAAAAGTGAACAGACTGGGATATAGACTTCTAATAGGGTGGTACACGCTGCTAGCGAACCTGACAGAGTGACCCAATTCGTTCACACACTCCTAAACACAAACGCATACACCTGTATTTGTGGAAAATTGTCTAGAGGCCAAAAACGGCATGTAACAGCCAGCAGTAACATGGCTGAGTGACTGACTAAAAACACAATTTTAAACAAACTACAGGCGAATGGCGACGAATCATGGAGTGTCTGGAGCCCTTTATAGATGAACACACGTTTTAAAGCTGCTAAAATAAACCTAACCCCAAAAAAAAGAATCATATGTCGCAGGTTTTCAAGAGGTAAAATCTAAACAAAAACACCCCCCAAGAAAAATAGGATTTAAAAGGAAGGGGACTTCAGGAAACAGTAGCACATGTTTCACAGCAGCCATTTTCTAGCACATGGTCCTCCAGACACAAGCAGTGCACATTACTGGTGAAACTTTACAAGTACTATACTGCTTACCTCAACGTGACGATGAGCCTTTCCTCAGGTGAAATGCTGCGCCTCATATTGGTGTCCATAAAGGTAAGGACAGTACGTAGAGACGACAGCAATCGGTCAAAGGTACCCACTGACATCCGACAGAAGGCAAAGAACTTCTCTGGATGCAGCCGCAGATCTTGGTAAAGGGTATGGAAGTGTCCTTTCCGGTAGCGTTTGGAAACAATCGGATGGACCCAAAAACGTCGCCTTCTAGTCGGTTCATCATTCAACAAAGGAGGGCGCGGACCCCATTGCCGAGAAACGAGCCAATGCACTAAGACCTCTTCCTCTGAATCAGACATGGTGAAACAGCAAAGAGAGCAGCCAAAATAACCTCTGTACTCTGGAAAGACTACAGAAAATGGCCACAAATGCATACTCAGGTGCCCCTGATTTATACCAGTATCCTGGGTGGAGATAGTAAAATGCCATTTTTTTCACCATCCTTGGATTTTTGACGGCACGCAAAAAAAACGGTAACACGGACACACGGAAGCGCAACGGAAGCAAAAACGGGCACGGATCACGGAACAACGGAACCACGTTTTGCGGGACGCAAAAAAATACTGTCGTGTGCATGAGGCCTTAAGGTGCAACAACCTTGCAGGCAGTGAATTCAATAGGGGAGTGCAGTTCAGAATGCCTGGACATAGGTATGGCAGTAAACTGTAGACAGTAGGGGGCTTCAGAGCGGTGAAACCTATGAACTCAAAATTGGAGACTAGGGCCTAGGACCGTCTCCTCAACTTCAAAGCCCAGAATAAGCAGGGATTTAAATGAAAGAAATACAAGTAATACTGATTATTTTCCTACAAAACTATATACGAGTAGTCTGCTCAGCTCCTCCTGCTCTGTAACATGCTGTCTACAGCTCAAACACTCTAAACAGTTTTCAACAATAAATTGAAAATAGCTGGATAACCCCTTCTCAATACCGACCACAGATAAGACCCCAAAATTAATACAGACCCTTAGGCTCCAAAATTGTTAATTCCCCAAATAAATAGACTTCCAGACCCTAAAATTAATACAGAGCTCTAGACAGACCCAAAAATTAACAGACCCCAACATTAATAAAGACCTTCAGATCAAACCCCAAAATGAATACCGATCCTAGATCAGTCCACAAATTCATAGTTCCCACATAAGCCTCAATGTATACAAACCCCAAATCACCTTCAAAATTTGTACAGACCCCTAATCAGTCCCCAAATTCATACAGATCCTGAGCCCTGATCTCAACATCATTGAGTCTGTCTGGGATTACGTAAAGAGACAGAAGGACCTGCATAACAAGCCCAACTTTATGCTGGCACGGGAAATGTTGCTGGGGAAATCTTTCATACTGGATAGGTGGGGAAAATGCAATACAACTTTGGTGGTATTTAAATCCTGATAGACTATCGCATGTTATCCCAGAGTATTCCCCACTCTGTTGGGGAGTCTGTTGAACCCGAGGCACAGTGGCACATATGTGGTTGTACTTTCCTTTGGTTGCCCCACTGGGGTCATGTCTCTCTGACCTGCTATCCAAGTTGATGGATATTCCTCCGATTTGGCTATCTTGGGCATAGAGGTCTCAGAAATTCTGCATCGATATAGGTGGATCTAGATGTTGTTGGGACCAGACCAGTACCCCAGCCAATACCCTTATGTAACATGAGCTCATTTATGATCCAAGCTAGGCTACAAATATAGGTGCGATGGGGGGCTTGGGGGACAACCACCTATGCAGACACTCTCCTGCAGCAGCACTGTGGCATGCTTTTTTCATCTTTCTTTATAGTAGCCTTAGAGACCAGTTCTGTATCTGTACTGTAATACAGTTTGGGCATGTGAACTTATGTCTTGTGATATGAGACAAATGTCGTTTGTGTTACTTTTATCTCATTACACTCTGCAATTGTACAGACTATTACTAGCATTGCTTCATCGGCGCGACACTGGTGAATTCATTGACTATTGTCTACTTAAGGTTCTTTGCACTGGTGTCTCTGTACAACATATGGACACCTCGGTTTTTGCTATTGCTTTGTGATGATGGATGGTCAAAAACATCATAAAAATTAAAAGCTCAGTTTAATGTGCCTAGAATTGATGCCGTTTTGAAATCACACCAAATATTCATTGAGGTCTCTTTTGTTCATGCACTTTACTTTGGGTTAATTGATAGCAACACTACTAACACTTGTATTTAGAAAGCGTTCCTGCCTAAAACTGGTGCCCGGAGCTCTGTATCACAACTAGCACTCAGAACAGAGCAGTGACCATCAGAGCTGCAACTGGTTAGTTGTATAAACATGTTCCACTCTTCCCTCCCCCGGGCGCAGCGCAAGTCTGTTCCTTCCCAAATTATAATTATCCTCCAAAAAAACTTCAAATTTTGCTACCCCTTATCCAATTTCTCTAGAACGGGCTCTTTTAAGCAGCATTAGGTAATCTCAGGAGTTCTGTTTGTCATGCAGAGAGAAGCTGTTATCTCAGTACAAAGTCTGTGTCGTCACGCTCGAGTATGAACAGGAAAAAGGGCGTTACTCCGCCAATTTTGAAACTTATATTTTGTACTTAAAAAAAAAAAAAGCTACACTCAACTGTCAAGTAGATCCGAAAGAAGGAGAGGAGTTACATAACTCAAAACGGCTTACTAGCGACCAAGATAACAGCAAGGAGACAAGGTTTCTTTTCACAATTTATTAACAGAAAAAAAAAAAAATTACAATAAATTATGTTTTTTCCCTTCAAGGTTTCAAAATAATTTTCATTGTCTAAACAATAAAAAACATAGAAAAATACAACGCTGATGAATCAAATGTGTAAAACAACAAAGTAAACCCAGAATGTGAGAATATTTTTCGATCATCTGGGAGGTAGGGTGTCATTTTTTTCTCATGCAAACCAGTGCTTTTTTTTGGGGGGGGGGGCTTGGGGGCAATGACCTTTGAGGACCTGTGGTGGAACAATGACTATTCGGTAGTATGCTTCAAAACATATTAGTTACATGTTTTTTTTACTTTACAATGCAATAAAAGAAAAACCTTCAAGGTTTCTGTCTCTGCTGTAACACAGGGCCCTGCACACCACATAAGGATTAAAGGGGTTTTCTGAGATTTTTACCCTCGTGATACAAGTCATCACCCGCTGATCAGTGGTTTGAGAAGGTCGCGGTACTCCTGTGAGCGCCGTGGCCGCCTTCTCTGCTTTTCCTAGGCCAGTGACGAGACGTTCATGTGTCACGTGGCCTAGTACCAGTCCAGACTTATTCAAGTGAATGGGACTGAGCACGAATGTACGTCACCGTGCTTGGTAAGCTCACAGGAGCGCCGCTGCCTTCTCAAACAGCTTATTGGCAGGGGTTCAGGGTGTCGGACCCCCACCGATCAGATACTGATGACCTATCCAGAGGAAACGTCATCAGTGAGAAAATCTCAGAAAAGCCTTTTAAGTCAACAAGTTGTCAGACTGCCACCAAGCCAATTCAAAGACAGAAGGAAAGTCGCCTGTGACAATGAACACGTACGGCCTGCATTAATAAATACACATTCAGAGTGATTCATGCAATCTCACGCTCCACTCACACAGCAGCAGCTAGTCACATACATTCTTTGGGAGCTCAGCTGTCCCAATGGAATGTCCAATGGTAAAATTAAACTCTGCTCTCTTTTCCTCATGTTGGTAATAAGGTCAACTACCCAATATTTAGCAATCACTTAAACCAAGACATTAGTGGGGTTCCCCATCAATAAAAGTTTTTTTTCCCCATGAACCTAACTATAGTCCACATGCCCAATTACAGCATGTGGATCTCATAGAGGGGGTCCACGCTCATGACACCCCTACTAATGAGACATGACTGAGAGCTGCCCTGTGAGCGGTTCCTATTGTGTAGAAAACTCTGTAAGGATAGACATTAATTTCACTGGTGACCTTATAATATTACATTTGTCGTGTTGAAGTTGCTGCAGTGGAAATGCCTGGTTAGCCATGGAGACATCTGGGGCAACCTCTTTAAAAATAAAGGGATACCCTCAGTGGTTGAGATTCTAGTAACACCAGTCATTCATAGAGGACCTGTTACCCTTTTTTCTTTTATCTTAAAGGGGAAATCCCAGTCAGAATTATGTAGCCATCGGATAGATGATAAATAAGACTTTAAATGCAGTGGCAGGGATACCTGACCAACAATCCATTCAAACTCCAAGCCACAGAGTCATGCGGCTGGGTGAAATGAGGTCCTCTGTTTTAGAGATCAGTAAGGGTCCCAGTGGTTGGACCCCGACCAACTCTAGCATTTATCTCTTATAATTCAGGGGAGTCTGCTGACCTGGCAGCTGGAGTTTTCCTGTGGTAACTTTTTAAGGGGTTGTCTGGGATTTTGATACTGAAGGCCTAGCTGCACAGCACTATACGCTGAACAGTGGCTGCACTTGGTACTGCAGTTCAGGCCTATTCACTTGAATGAGACTGAGCTGTGCCTAGGCCATGAGACCAATGTAAATGACATCGCTGGCCTCTTCTAACAGCTGATTGGGCGAGTATGCCAGAAGCTGGACCCCCACTGGTCCGATATGGATGACCTATCCAGAGGATAGGCCATCAATATCTAAATCCTGCAACAACAAAAAAAATAAAAGCCTTTAAGTACTGTATATTACATGGTTTCTTTAAGTTCTTGCAAACAGAAATTTGTCATTTGCTCATTAAGGCAGGACGCAAAGAGGTAAAACAAGAGTGAGTCAAATAACATTACAACTGTTATCGCTCTACAGGTACAAGAACTGTATTAGGGTCATTATGCCTGCAATGCAATTAAACATACCTAGAAATTTACATCCATTTCAAAATGCCTTGCAAACTCCAGATTGGAACATTTCACGTTTCCCATGTATAGTCTCTGAAAGCAATCTGAATCAGGCGAAGTTCAAGCTGAAAGGCATCTGGGCGCTCCTGAGGGTTCGCGGACAGCATCTGTTGAAGCAGCTGTTTCATGCGTCGATTCATTGACTTTTTCTTTAAAGGAAGAGGGAGTTCCATTTTAGGGTTTTCCAGCAATGCCTCTCCAACAGGAACCACTTGAGCGCCCCTCTGCACGTAGCCACCAAGAAGTATTTTCTTGGTGTGAGTGTCCAAGATAGTTATACGCTCCAGCATGGCCCATAGGATAACGCCAAGCGCAAAAATGTCTGCTTTTGCTGTGTAATGACCCTCCCACACCTCAGGGGCCATGTAGAAATCCGTTCCACAAGCTGTAGATAAAAAGCTCTTGTTGACACTTGCTGGTTCTTCTGGATTCAGCCCTGAACTGGAGCATACTTTGCTTAACCCAAAATCAGCTACTTTCAAAGTGGGTTCATCCATGCCATCACGAGCTTTGCACACCAGAATGTTATCAGGTTTCAGATCACGGTGTATTATCTGGTTCTTGTGCAGGAATGCAAGAGCGCTGCTTAGCTGAAGCATAAAGCTGGTGTTGGTGCGACGACTCGGTCTTCGGGTTAAAATGTATTCATTCATATCACCTCCATCACAGAAGTCCATGACAAACCAAAGACAGTAAGTGCTGCGGGGGTCAAACGCAATCTCGCCTTTCAAAGATGTTTCCACCAACTAAAAAAAATTGAATTGAGAAATGAGGAAAACTAGGAAGATTAACAGTAACCCAACTGACATTTTCATCAGACATAATGCTTAAAGGGGTTGGTCACTTTCTGGTTACTGTTAAAGAGCCTCTGTCAGCATGATCGACCCTATTAAAGCTGGCATAAGCCATGTCCCCTTGTTGAGCAGATCATTTGTGTTGTCCAAAAGATAGCTGCTGGTGTGTGTGTGTGTGTGTGTGTCTGGTAGCCGCCGCAGAAAACCGCCCCCTCGTCGTGCTGATTGACAGGGCCAGCTGTGATCTCCTCCTCCGGCCGGCCCTGTCAGTATTTCAAAAATCGCGCGCCTCTGTTCATTCGGCACAGGCGCTCTGAGATGAGGAGGCTCGTCTCCTCAAAACTCCCTCAGTGCACCTGCGCCGATGACATCACCGAAAGAGAAGACGTCATCGGCGCAGGCGCACTGAGGGAGTGCTGAGGAGGCGAGCCTCCTCATCTCAGAGCGCCTGCGCCGAATGAACAGTGGCGCGCGATTTTTGAAATACTGACAGGGCCGGCCGGAGGAGGAGATCACGGCTGGCCCTGTCAATCAACACGATGAGGGGGCGGTTTTCTGCGGCGGCTACCAGCAAGTAGACGCCCTACTTGCTGGTAGAGACCGGATTTGCATATTATAAAACTTCGTTTTCTCAAGAAACGGCCGCATGAAAGTAAGTGACAACATTATATTCTCATATATCGCGCTATAATGAATGTAACTAGCCCAAAAAAAAAAAGACTGTTGTGGGGTGACAGAAGCCCTTTAAAGTGTGACTCCAAATATGCACATGAATGTATCTGGTTTGCATAAAAATGAGAAACGTATTATACTCTCAAAATATTGGGTTTTCCCTCCTTTTAATGGTGAGCGCGTACTTTTAAATCTCACCACAGACAATACCAAGAACTTATCAACTGCAGGATGACAATATGATTTTCTATTAAACTAAATACAAAAATTGGAATATATCAAGCACTACAATCCTGAATTCTGGCTTTAAAACATTTCAAAACGGTTCTTTTCCATTTCACACATTGATGACTAGGACATCAGATCCTGGGGGGGTCCGACTCCTGGCACTCCCACCGATCAGTCCTCAATGATTACTTTCAGGCTGTCTGTATGGTAGTTGCAGTGCATTCACTTGAGCTGTAATTAGCCAGCACCACTGCTACATGAAACCAGAACACCCCTTTAAGCTTCTCCCACCCCTTTTTGAAACGTGGCCACGTTAGCCATTTTAAAGAAGCATATGCCTTATTTATGAAATAAGTCACACAAATATCGCAAACCACACTTAGGTGGGGGCGGCATAAAACCTGGAGTAACACCTTCAGACATATTTAAAGGGGTTCTGCAGTTTGTTCAAACTGATGATCTATCCTGAGGATAGATCATCAGCATCTGATCAGTGGGGGTCCAACACCCGGGACCCCCACCGATCAGCTGTTTGAGAAGGCAGCAGCGCCGCGGCCTTTCTACTGTTTACCGCTGGCCCAATGGCGTCACAACTAGTATCAGCTGGCCTGGGCGGGGCTAAGCTCCATTCAATTGAACAGAGCTTAGCCCCGCCCAGGCCAGTGATACTAGTAGTGACGTCACTGGGCCTGCGGTAAACAGTGAGAAGGCCGCGGCACTACTGCCAGCGCCGCTGCCTGCTCAAACAGCTGATCTGCGGTGGTCCCTAGTGTCAGCCCCCGCCGATCAGATGCTGATGATCTATCCAGAGGATAGATCATCAGTTTAAACAAAATGCAGAACCCCTTTAAAGATGCACGTTAGATAAATTTGGCGCAAATAAAGCCATATTCTGAGACTTTTTGATGCCAGAATTCTGGAGTGAGGGCATTCCTAAATTCCCCTTTTCATGTCCAGCCCTGCAGGAGAACACAGCAGTCAAACCAAATAACATTTTTATCACACTCTTCATTACCACATGCCTCCTCCTCACCGGTAGATACAGTCCAGAGCTGGATCCATGTAGCATGCGTTGTACTGTGCCATCTCTCTGTAAGACACACTCCTCCAGGTGGATTACATTAGGGTGTTGACCCTGGATACTGCTTAGTGCCCAAAATTCACGCAAAGCTAATTCAACATTTTCCGGCGCCTGGCAGCGAATCTTTTTTACTGCCACGCGTTGACAGGTTCGGCGAACCAGTGCCTCATATACCACTCCATAGCTGCCTCGGCCCACTTCCTTAATTAGATCATACTTGGGCTGGCTGGTGACCATCTTTAGGTTCACTACGGAAGGAGAAAATGCCATCAAATCAGAAGCTTCACAAATATGCAGCGTAAAATAAGACATTGAAGATTGATCCATACGGTACCTTTCTTCATGCCTTCGTTTGAATATGCTCTTAAATCGCATACATTGTCATCATGAATTTTCAGAATCACACCACTGCGCCAAATGGAAGTTTGCATTGCGGAAAAAAGTCTACTGCTGCAGCCGCGCAATACCTGAAAGAGAGATTACAGTATTCTTTATAACGGGGTGGGCCCACTATTTACTGGGGTCACTAGACATGAGCAAATTTCCGCTTATGAAATTTGTTCACACTTTGTTTGTTGGTAAAAGGTTACCACGGACCATAATGCAATTCTATGATGGAATGCATAACGGAATGCCTTTAGAGGCAGTTATTCATTCCATCATAATAGAAGTCTATGCAGGGCTCCAGACTAAAAAAACATCAAGGAGCCATTGGTTCCTAACCTGAAAAATTTAGGAGCCAAATATTAATTTTTAAATCGCCAAATTTAAAATACATATAATAATAATAACAAAATAAAAAACACGTCTTACCTAGGGGTGTCACCATACCAAAATTCTGACTTGATTTCGATACCATAAAAAAGTATTGCAATACGTTATACCACGTGAAAAAAATAAAACACCAAAAAAGCCCTGTGCATTCCACATTTTATGGAGCATCTGGACCATAATAGAACAGTCCTAACCAAATTTTTGTCGGGACAAGGTGACCAAAAAATTGCAAATTGCATATTTTTTTCTGTTACGGCGTTCACCGCATAGGAGATATTTTGTAATATTTTAATAGTTTGCACGTTTTCGAGCGTGGCGATATGTCTTTTTTATTGTTTATATATTTTATATGTAAAATTGGGCAAGGGAGTGATTTAATTGATATTTTGGTGTTTCGTTTTTTTTTTACTTTTTATTTAATACCCCCTTAGGGGCTAGAACCTGGGATCTTTCATCCCTTGTCCTATTCACCCTGATAGATCTCTATTAGGGTGAATAGGACTTCACACTCTCTCTGCTGCTCTGTGCATAGTACACACAACAGGGAGCTGACTATGGCAGCCAGGGCTTCAGTAGCGTCCTGGCTCCCATGGTAACCGATCGGAGCCCCAGGATTACACTGCTGGGGCTCCGATCAGAAGCTGCCACTACCACCAATGATAATACTTGGGGGAGGGGGGGTTGGGTGCGTACTGCACCACCAATGATTATAATACTTTGGGGGGGGGGGGGGGGCGCACTGCGCAACCAATGATTCTGATTTATAATACTGGGGTTGGGGGGGTGCGGCACCTGAGGGGTTAATAGCGGCGGATTGCAGCGCGCAGTCATGGAGGCTGGTTGCGGGGAGATATGTCCGGCACCCGCAGCCTGCATTTGTATTAAGCATAAACGATATTCATTGGTGGCGCAGTGGCCATAGCCCCTCCCCTCCTCTCAGCCCATTGGTGGCAGCAGCAGTCTCCACTGTGTTGTTGAGAACATGGCACGCGCTGAGAGCAGCGTGTGCCATATCAGTTTGTGAAAGCGGCAGAGCAGGGGTGGGTCTAGGCGCAAATGGCGACAAGACTACAAAGTCTTGTCGCCATTTAGCAATTCTAGGTTCCATTTCGTTATGCAGGGGAGTCCTCTCCTGAATAACGGAAACGGGACAGATCCGTTTTGCAGCCCAAAGACTTCTATTATGATGGAATGAATAACTGCGTCTAAAGGCATTCCGTTATGCATTCCGTCATAGAATTGTGTTCTAGTCCGTGGTAGCGGAATCCATAACGCAGTTCACCTTTTACCAGTTCCTCTCTAGTGGTCACCTTGTACCCTTAGGGCTCTTGCACACAACTGTATCCATTTTCGCAGTCAAAAAATTGCAGCTCTCCAAAACCCAGATACCAGTCGAGAGCCGCCATTTTTCTCCTGCAGAATTGTCCTATCTTGTCCACAATATGGACAAGAATAGGACATATTCTATTTTATTTGTGGGGCCGTGGAATGGACTTACACAGTGCTGTCCACATCTTTTATGGCCCATTGAGATGAAAGGGTTTGCATCTGAGCCGCAAAAAATAAAGATCAGATGCGGACCAAAACTACAGTTGTGTGCATGAGCCGTACAGTAAGTGGAGCATTTCACACTCAAAACCTGCACCATTCTTGTCCATTCAATGCACGAGTCTGGAAAAAAGACCACCAGACACCATACAGATGTGCTGTACAGGAATGGGAACAGCCATCTGAAGCCAGCCTAAGGCCCTTTTCAGGCGAGCGGGGGTCACGCTGCAGACTCGCAGCACAGCTCCCGTCCTGAACTTCCAGCACTGCCGGAGTCACATAGCATTACATGGATTTATGATGCTATGTAACCCTTAGAGGTCTGGAATGTACTGGATAACACTGACATGATGCTTTCAGTGTTATCCAATACATTCCAGAACTGTAAGGGTTACATAGCACCATAAATCAATATAAAATATGCGACCGCAGCAGTGCTGGAAGTTCAGGACGGGTGCTGTGCTGCGTGACCCCCGCTCGCCTTAAAGGGGCCTAAGGGCTCTATTACACCCAATCACTTTCAGGCCAGTTATTGAGCCTTCATAGGAACACCCGTTCCCGAAAACTGAACGCATAATCTTGCAGCCGATGACCAAGCGAAGGCATGCCCCGATAATCAACAGTACTGAACGAGGGAGAAATTAATGTGCTAGTGATCATTCCTCCCTCACGTACTTTGCAATAGACAGTAGACAGGTTTACTGCCCATCGGTACCTGTCCTGCCCAAATATCAACCAGTCTAATAGGCTCATAATATTTATTTTTATAGCGCCACCATATTCCGCAGCGCATCATTGCTTCATCTTATAATGGAAGTCATAACCGCTCCATACTGGCAATGGCTTTACTAAGGGTCGGTTGGATTTCTGACCATTTTGACATTAAGGCTAACGCCGTAGTCTACAACGTACCCCCCAGCAAGTGCCTGGCAGGAGCAGAATGAGGGCGAGAGTCACACCATTTCTTTATACATCACCATCATATCCATCTATGTGTGCTATATACACCTGACAGAACGTACAATTGTACCCCTGACGTCTTCAGGTGCCTGATAACTATTTCATGTAAACGTCCATGGTGTTTCTCTAGAAGGCTGCGGGCCTATGTAAGCAGACAGCTACCTACTGGCCTGTACCTACTAAAAGCCTTGCCCAACCCTGGGCTGGCACCGATTTCTATATCCGCTATTGTGCTCTTACACAGCATCCATAGTGGATGTGCCCATCTTATTGTTACAGGCTTCACCACACACAGAGAGCAGCTCGCCTCCCTCACTGCATCTACACAAACGTCTACAACGTAAACATGGCCGTAAGACCAAGTGTCCAGAGCACGTAGACGCAACGTAACCCGAGGGCAATGAAAAACAAGACATTTCCTTCGTTCTCACCTCAGCTTTCCTCTCCTGTGGCCGCCGCCATTTTGCTTCGCTCGCTCCCACAAGCGCGCACACGAGGTATGACGACACACAATGAAAACCCGCGCATGAGCCAGTGCACGGCCAGAGGGGCGGGGCCTGAGCAGTGACGTACCACGCGCGCACACGGTGCAGTACAAAGAAGGCTGAGGGGCAGAGTCAAGCGCCTGTGTGTAGGGCTGGCCTGGCCTGAGGGCAGTGCGTCTGTGCGTCTGTGCGTCTGTCTGTCTGTCTGTCTGTCTGTCTGTCAGTCTGTCAGTCTGTCATTATTTTATACATGGGTTCAGTCTATGCGTTCTGACTTTACACAGTCTTTTTCTATAACTCCCGCTGGATAATGGTTGTCTGCGTTTCCTTGGGAAAGAAACAAAGGCAGTGAGATTTATCAATACTGGTGTAAAGGAAAACTGGCTTAGTTGCCCCTAGCAACCAATCAGATTTCACCTTTTAAATTTCCAAAGGAACTCTGAAAATGAAAGGTGGAATTCAATTGGTTGCTATGGGCAACTAAGCCAGTTTTCTTCTCTAGCAATTTTGATAAATCTCCCCCAGTAGTGAGGACTGATGTTTGCATGGCTTGTAGTTTCAGATGATATTTTTATGGACAAATTGGAAAACAGGTTATTGTCCCACCTAACTGGTTTTTGCCCCTCTTCCCCACCCCAACATCTGCAAAATATTGTCGCAGGGCATTTTAAAAGTCGCAAAAGGCCTCTTGTGATTTTTTTTTTTTAAATCTACAACATTTCTGTTTTTGGGTATTGAGATCCATCAAAAGTTCTCAATAATCCATATGCATCAGTATAGAGTTGGTCTCCCTTATGGCACCTAAAAGCAGCTTCTACGCCTCTGGTAAGGCTTTCTACAAGATTTTGGAGTGTGCCTAGGTGAATTTTTGTCCATTCATTCAGAAGAGCATTTGTGAGGTCAGACTGAGTTCTAGTTCATTCCAAAGGTGTTTTATGGTTTTTTTTTTCCCACGCCAAACTCATCCAACCATGTCTTTTTGGACCTTTCTCTGTGCATTGGGACATAAGGTAGTCATTCTGGGACAGAAAATAACTTTCCCCAAACTGTTCTGACATAGTAGGAAGCATACAAATGTCCAAAAAGGCTTGGTATGCAGAGCCATTAAGAATTCCCTTATCTGGAAATATAGGGTCTAGGGGCTAAACCCCGAAAAACAGTTTCATAGCATTATCCCTCCTCCACCAAACATTCGAGTTGGCCAATGCAGTCAGGAACGTAACGTTCTTCCTCAAACCGTTATTCGTCCCTCCACAGAACACAGTTCTGCTCCAGAGTTCATTGGCGCTATGCTTTACACCAGGGGTGCACAACGTTTCCTGGTTGGGGGCCACATTGCCAGACTAAACCAATGACGAGGGCCGAAATTAAAATTTAAAGGTGTATTAACAACTGAAATATTGTACTTATGGCATATTGAACACACATTATATACCATTAATGTCTAGTTACACTTCCAGGACTCCCATCTAATGGGAGAAATACATGAAAAATACATGTGAGCAGCCACAAGACATAGGCATACATGTCTGTTACCAGATGGTTGGGGGCCGCACAGAATGGTATCAAGGGCCGCATGTGGCCCCCGGGCCGCAGGTTGTGCACCCCTGCTTTACACCATTCCAACCAATCAGCTGCTCAAAAACCCATGCCATGAAGCTCCCGGGCACACCGTTTTTGTGCTGATGTTAGTGCCCGGGGAGGAGTTTTGGAGCCCTGCAGTTATTGGGGGTCGTTTATCTTTTACTCCCCTTTTGCGCTAGCTTTGCTGTGGGAAGAAGCACATCATTTATTACTAGGTATGTGCCTCGTCATTAACCCTTTAAGGACCAGGCCATTTTTTTTAAATCTGACGTGTCACTTTATGTGGTGAAAACTTTAAAACGCTTTTACTTATCCAGGCCATTCTGAGATTGTTTTCTCGTCACATATTGTACTTCATGAAGGTGGTAAAATTGAGTAGAACATTTTTAATTTTAATTTAAAAAAAAAAAAAAAAAATTTACCCAAAATTTTTGAAAATTAGCAAATTTCCACATTTTTATTTCTCTACCATGCAACAAAAAAAACTTTTCGTCTGCTACTGTGCAAAAACAATTTGTCCTATTCTAAATTGAGTGTGCGGATTACAAATCTGAAGTCCGAATTGTTGTAACACGTCATGAAATGTTGCTATGCATAAGTATGCCTAAATGAATTAGGCACTTGGAAAGCATTGAATAATTTTGAACAGAACGAGTTTTACTCCAATAATTACCTCATCTACATCACAGTTTGCGTAGTAAACAGTGTATGAAAATTTTATGGAATAACCAAATTTCTAAAAGTCTTGTTTTTCAATTTAAAAGTCTTACTTCAGCAAGGCCCAGTACTGTTAAAAGTGCTTCAGGCATCTGCTTTTGCGTTTGTAAACGGTCATATTTTCCCATTGCAAAACCCAGCAATAGTCCCCCATCATGTTAGGATTCCAGCGGCTTTGATACCTGTTCTCCATTGTAGAAATATCTTTATGGAACCGCTCTCCATGTTTGTCACATGTCCCAAATTGGGTGGGAAAAAGTCAAGATGGGAACGTAAGAAATGCACTTTCAATGACATTCGGCAGCCAAGTTGTTCATATGCTGTAAGCATGTTGTCTACTAATTCAGCATAGTTTGCAGCTCGTCTGTTCCCAAGGAAGTTCTGCACTACTAGCACAAATGCATCCCAAGCTGCAAGTTCCAGAGGGTTGAGTTTTGGTCTGAATGTGTCATCATGTATTAGTTTGTTGATTTCGGGGCCAATAGAAATTCTGGCCTTTATTTTAGCATCAGTTTTCAGTGAGCTATAATTCTCCTTCAAATATTGGAAACAATGTCCATCACGATCAAGTGCAATTACAACATTTTTCATTAAACCAAGTTTAATGTGAAGTGGTGGAAGATAAACTTGAAGTGGATCGACCAGTGATTTGTGTTGTACATTTGTCTCATTTTGTAATGATTGTTGTCATCACGACTGTTCCAAAGCACAAGAAACACATATGCTTTGTGTACCCTAACTGTAGGCCAAGCAGCAGTGCTACCACTTTCAGGTCAGCACAAACTTTCCATTTATGTTCTGAGTATTTGATCATTTTCTAAATTAACTCCATAGAAGCATAGGTCTCTTTCATTCCAACCGCATGAGCCAATGGAACAGATGGTTTTTCGTTACCATTGTGCAACAAGACAGCTTTCAAACTTGTTTTGCTAGAGTCTATGAATAGCCTCTATTCATCGGGAACATGTGTACTATTAACTCCATCATAAGACCATTTACATCAGTACAGAAACAGACATTGATTTCCATTGCATAGTATGCACCTAACTTGGTGTGTCGATGATGAAAGTGTGAAGTTGTGGTGCCTCGTTGTAGCAAATTCCATTCTAGAAGCTAGCCGTTCTGACTTTTCTTTAGATAATGACAGATCTCGTACCAGATCATCTAAATCTGATTGGCTCAGCAAGTGCGGCTGACCCTCCAGTTGTTCTGGATCAGGAAATACATTGTGAAAGGATCAGAACCGTCTGTTTCAATTGCCGTTCCTGCTGTGGGAGGGGCAGGCACTGGATTCTCTACATCATGTTGTACTCTTAAGAGCAGGCTCACAGTCAGGATACACAATTTGTGACTTGTTTCTCTTTGAATATCCAGCAATTTTAGTCATGCAAAAGTAACAGTTTGAATGGTGATTTTTCTGCTCACGCCAAACCATAGGCACTGCAAAAGCCATTCCTTTCCTTTTACCATTCAACCACTGTGTTAGCCCAGAGTAACACACAGTGCAGCAAACATGAGGTGCCCAGCTTTTATCTTGATCTCCAATTTTACAGTCAAAGTAATACTTGTAAGCAAGATGCACTCGCTTTGTCAGATTCTTGCGCTGATCATAAGTAGTGTATTTGCCACATATGTAGCAGAAATTAGTAATAATATAGGTTGGCTCACAGTATTTTTGCATAAAAGTTTTATTAATACACTAAATCAAAAAATTAAAAATTAACTAGCTTTGTGCCATCATATCAGCATACATACATGAATAAATGTGTACAAATAGGTAAACATGTGCGGAGCTCACGCACAAACCTAGATGATTGGAGTACTCCTAAGAATAGGACCAAATGGCTAAAGTGAGGCTGCAAGAGATATTCACTTAGATTGAACCGCTTGAATATCCAGGACATAGGTGTCAATTTGCCGGATAGTTGAAACAAAGGTTGCAGAACGTCTTTGCTGTAATTGCCACAAGAAAGGTTCTCTATTCAAGTGTCCTGTAACAGATCATAACCGCACTTGTTTGACAATGTTCCACTTACTGTTTGCTTGCGGAGCAAGACCTCAGACCCGCTCGCTCAGCGTCTCACTCACTCAGCGTCCCACGTGTCCAGCCAGATAGTCGATCGCTGGTTAGTGACGTAGACGCCTGAAGCCGTCAAGCCCACGGAAGCTGGTTAAGCTGAGCTGGTGATTGCCTGAACCTTTCAGGCCAGCGGCAGTGGATACAACAGAATTTTACCTTGAATTTGCGGTAATGTTGAGTATAATGTCACAGGTTTTTAATCCACTTTATGAGTAGTTGATGGATGCAAAACCTTTCAAGCGGTATGGGACGTCTTCAGATACTTGTAAAAGTAGAAAAAATTGGAGATTGAAGAAAGTCCTCTTCTTGCTTATTTTATAAAAAAACGCACCAGTAGCCTTGGTCTCTATACACACTAGACGCGTTTCGGAAACAAGTTCCTTCCTCAGTAGATAATAATAGAATGCTGAATGCAGACAAAACATGACTTTACATACCCTTTTGGGTTTAATATAAAATATGGGTTGGATTGTGGACTGGGCTGATTACTCAGCCTCAATCAATACCTCCACGATATAGACAATGGTTATCCACAGATTTATTGCAACATATATCTTGCTATCGCATTATATATATATACATGTGCAAAGCCATACTAAAAATATGCAAAATAGATTATAGCATATACTGAATTGACTCGATTATGGTATTAAATAGAGTTGAGCGAACACCTGGATGTTCGGGTTCGAGAAGTTCGGCCGAACATCCCGGAAATGTTCGGGTTCGGGATCCGAACCCGATCCGAACTTCGTCCCGAACCCGAACCCCATTGAAGTCAATGGGGACCCGAACTTTTCGGCACTAAAAAGGCTGTAAAACAGCCCAGGAAAGAGCTAGAGGGCTGCAAAAGGCAGCAACATGTAGGTAAATCCCCTGCAAACAAATGTGGATAGGGAAATGAATTAAAATAAAAATTAAATAAATAAAAATTAACCAAAATCAATTGGAGAGAGGTTCCATAGCAGAGAATCTGGCTTCCCGTCACCCACCACTGGAACAGTCCATTCTCAGATATTTAGGCCCCGGCACCCAGGCAGAGGAGAGAGGTCCCGTAACAGAGAATCTGTCTTCATGTCAGCAGAGAATTAGTCTGCATGTCATAGCAGAGAATGAGGCTTCACGTCAGCCACCACTGCAACAGTCCATTGGCATATATTTAGGCCCAGCACCCAGGCAGAGGAGGGAGGTCCCGTAACAGAGAATCTGTCTTCATGTCAGCAGAGAATTAGTCTGCATGTCATAGCAGAGAATTAGGCTTCACGTCAGCCACCACTGCAACAGTCCATTGGCATATATTTAGGCCCAGCACACACACAGGCAGAGGAGAGAGGTCCCGTAACAGAGAATCTGTCTTCATGTCAGCAGAGAATTAGTCTGCATGTCATAGCAGAGAATGAGGCTTCACGTCAGCCACCACTGCAACAGTCCATTGGCATATATTTAGGCCCAGCACACACACAGGCAGAGGAGAGAGGTCCCGTAACAGAGAATCTGGCTTCATGTCAGCAGAGAATCAGTCTGCATGTCATAGCAGAGAATGAGGCTTCACGTCAGCCACCACTGCAACAGTCCATTGGCATATATTTAGGCCCAGCACACACACAGGCAGAGGAGAGAGGTCCCGTAACAGAGGATCTGGCTTCATGTCAGCAGAGAATCAGTCTGCATGTCATAGCAGAGAATCAGGCTTCACGTCAGCCACCACTGCAACAGTCCATTGTCATAAATTTAGGCCCAGCACCCAGGCAGAGGAGAGAGGTCCCGTAACAGACAATCTGGCTTCATGTCAGCAGAGAATTAGTCTGCATGTCATAGCAGAGAATCAGGCTTCACGTCAGCCACCACTGCAACAGTCCATTGGCATATATTTAGGCCTAGCACACAGGCAGAGGAGAGAGGTCCCGTAACAGACAATCTGGCTTCATGTCAGCAGAGAATCAGTCTGCATGTCATAGCAGAGAATGAGGCTTCACGTCACCCACCACTGCAACAGTCCATTGGCATATATTTAGGCCTAGCACACAGGCAGAGCAGAGAGGTCCCGTAACAGACAATCTGGCTTCATGACAGCAGAGAATCAGTCTGCATGTCATAGCAGAGAATGAGGCTTCACGTCACCCACCACTGCAACAGTCCATTGGCATATATTTAGGCCTAGCACACAGGCAGAGCAGAGAGGTCCCGTAACAGACGATCTGGCTTCATGTCAGCAGAGAATCAGTCTGCATGTCATAGCAGAGAATGAGGCTTCACGTCAGCCACCACTGCAACAGTCCATTGGCATATATTTAGGCCCAGCACCCAGGCAGAGGAGGGAGGTCCCGTAACAGAGAATCTGTCTTCATGTCAGCAGAGAATTAGTCTGCATGTCATAGCAGAGAATGAGGCTTCACGTCAGCCACCACTGCAACAGTCCATTGGCATATATTTAGGCCCAGCACACACACAGGCAGAGGAGAGAGGTCCCGTAACAGAGGATCTGGCTTCATGTCAGCAGAGAATCAGTCTGCATGTCATAGCAGAGAATCAGGCTTCACGTCAGCCACCACTGCAACAGTCCATTGTCATAAATTTAGGCCCAGCACCCAGGCAGAGGAGAGAGGTCCCGTAACAGAGAATCTGGCTTCATGTCAGCAGAGAATCAGTCTTCATATCATAGCAGAGAATCAGGCTTCACGTCACCCACCACTGTAAGAGTCAATTTTCATAAATTTAGGCCCAGAACCCAGGCAGAGGAGAAAGGTCCCGTAACAGACAATCTGGCTTCATGTCAGCAGAGAATCAGTCTTCATATCATAGCAGAGAATCAGGCTTCACGTCACCCACCACTGTAAGAGTCAATTTTCATAAATTTAGGCCCAGAACCCAGGCAGAGGAGAAAGGTCCCGTAACAGACAATCTGGCTTCATGTCAGCAGAGAATCAGTCTTCATATCATAGCAGAGAATCAGGCTTCACGTCACCCACCACTGTAAGAGTCAATTTTCATAAATTTAGGCCCAGAACCCAGGCAGAGGAGAAAGGTCCCGTAACAGACAATCTGGCTTCATGTCAGCAGAGAATCAGTCTTCATATCATAGCAGAGAATCAGGCTTCACGTCACCCACCACTGTAAGAGTCAATTTTCATAAATTTAGGCCCAGAACCCAGGCAGAGGAGAAAGGTCCCGTAACAGACAATCTGGCTTCATGTCAGCAGAGAATCAGTCTTCATATCATAGCAGAGAATCAGGCTTCACGTCACCCACCACTGTAAGAGTCAATTTTCATAAATTTAGGCCCAGAACCCAGGCAGAGGAGAAAGGTCCCGTAACAGACAATCTGGCTTCATGTCAGCAGAGAATCAGTCTTCATATCATAGCAGAGAATCAGGCTTCACGTCACCCACCACTGCAACAGTCCATTGGCATATATTTAGGCCTAGCACACAGGCAGAGCAGAGAGGTCCCGTAACAGACAATCTGGCTTCATGACAGCAGAGAATCAGTCTGCATGTCATAGCAGAGAATCAGGCTTCACGTCAGCCACCACTGCAACAGTCCATTGTCATAAATTTAGGCCCAGCACCCAGGCAGAGGAGAGAGGTCCCGTAACAGACAATCTGGCTTCATGTCAGCAGAGAATTAGTCTGCATGTCATAGCAGAGAATCAGGCTTCATGTCAGCCACCACTGCAACAGTCCATTGGCATATATTTAGGCCTAGCACACAGGCAGAGGAGAGGTTCATTCAACTTTGGGTAGCATCGCAATATAATGGTAAAATGAAAATAAAAATAGGATTGAATGAGGAAGTGCCCTGGAGTCCAATAATATATGGTTATGGGGAGGTAGTTAATGTCTAATCTGGACAAGGGACGGACAGGTCCTGTGGGATCCATGCCTGGTTCATTTTTATGAACGTCAGCTTGTCCACATTGGCTGTAGACAGGCGGCTGCGTTTGTCTGTAATGACGCCCCCTGCCGTGCTGAATACACGTTCAGACAAAACGCTGGCTGCCGGGCAGGCCAGCACCTCCAAGGCATAAAAGGCTAGCTCTGGCCACGTGGACAATTTAGAGACCCAGAAGTTGAATGGGGCCGAACCATCAGTCAGTACGTGGAGGGGTGTGCACACGTACTGTTCCACCATGTTAGTGAAATGTTGCCTCCTGCTAACACGTTGCGTATCAGGTGGTGGTGCAGTTAGCTGTGGCGTGTTGACAAAAGTTTTCCACATCTCTGCCATGCTAACCCTGCCCTCAGAGGAGCTGGCCGTGACACAGCTGCCTTGGCGACCTCTTGCTCCTCCTCTGCCTTGGCCTTGGGCTTCCACTTGTTCCCCTGTGACATTTGGGAATGCTCTCAGTAGCGCGTCTACCAACGTGCGCTTGTACTCGCGCATCTTCCTATCACGCTCCAGTGCAGGAAGTAAGGTGGGCACATTGTCTTTGTAGCGTGGATCCAGCAGGGTGGCAACCCAGTAGTCCGCACAGGTTAAAATGTGGGCAACTCTGCTGTCGTTGCGCAGGCACTGCAGCATGTAGTCGCTCATGTGTGCCAGGCTGCCCAGGGATAAGGACAAGCTGTCCTCTGTGGGAGGCGTATCGTCATCGTCCTGCCTTTCCCCCCAGCCACGCACCAGTGATGGACCCGAGCTGCGTTGGGTGCCACCCCGCTGTGACCATGCTTCATCCTCATCCTCCTCCACCTCCTCCTCATCCTCGTCCTCCAGTAGTGGGCCCTGGCTGGCCACATTTGTACCTGGCCTCTGCTGTTGCCAAAAACCTCCCTCTGAGTCACTTCGAAGAGACTGGCCTGAAAGTGCTAAAAATGACCCCTCTTCCTCCTCCTCCTCCTCCTCCTGGGCCACCTCCTCTTCCATCATCGCCCTAAGTGTTTTCTCAAGGAGACATAGAAGTGGTATTGTAACGCTGATAACGGTGTCATCGCCACTGGCCATGTTGGTGGAGTACTCGAAACAGCGCAACAGGGCACACAGGTCTCGCATGGAGGCCCAGTCATTGGTGGTGAAGTGGTGCTGTTCTGTAGTGCGACTGACCCGTGCGTGCTGCAGCTGAAACTCCACTATGGCCTGCTGCTGCTCGCACAGTCTGTCCAGCATGTGCAAGGTGGAGTTCCACCTGGTGGGCACGTCGCATATGAGGCGGTGAGCGGGAAGGCCGAAGTTACGCTGTAGCGCAGACAGGCGAGCAGCAGCAGGATGTGAACGCCGGAAGCGCGAACAGACGGCCCGCACTTTATGCAGCAGCTCTGACATGTCGGGGTAGTTGTGAATGAACTTCTGCACCACCAAATTCAGCACATGCGCCAAGCAAGGGATGTGCGTCAAATTGGCTAGTCCCAGAGCTGCAACGAGATTTCGCCCATTATCACACACCACCAGGCCGGGCTTGAGGCTCACCGGCAGCAACCACTCGTCGGTCTGTTGTTCTATACCCCGCCACAACTCCTGTGCGGTGTGGGGCCTGTCCCCCAAACATATGAGTTTCAGAATGGCCTGCTGACGTTTACCCCGGGCTGTGCTGAAGTTGGTGGTGAAGGTGTGTGGCTGACTGGATGAGCAGGTGGAAGAAGAGGAGGAGGAAGCCGAGAAGGAGGAGGTGGCAACAGGAGGCAAAGAATGTTGCCCTGCAATCCTTGGCGGCGGAAGGACGTGCGCCAAACAGCTCTCCGCCTGGGGCCCAGCTGCCACTACATTTACCCAGTGTGCAGTTAGGGAGATATAGCGTCCCTGGCCGTGCTTACTGGTCCACGTATCTGTGGTTAGGTGGACCTTGCCACAGATGGCGTTGCGCAGTGCACACTTGATTTTATCGGATACTTGGTTGTGCAGGGAAGGCACGGCTCTCTTGGAGAAGTAGTGCCGGCTGGGAACAACATACTGTGGGACAGCAAGCGACATGAGCTGTTTGAAGCTGTCTGTGTCCACCAGCCTAAATGACAGCATTTCATAGGCCAGTAGTTTAGAAATGCTGGCATTCAGGGCCAGGGATCGAGGGTGGCTAGGTGGGAATTTACGCTTTCTATCAAATGTTTGTGAGATGGAGAGCTGAACGCTGGCGTGTGACATGGTTGAGACGCTTGGTGACGGAGGTGGTGGTGGTGGTGTTGGTGGTACATCCCCTGTTTGCTGGGCGGCAGGTGCCAACGTTCCTCCAGAGGCGGAGGAAGAGGCCGAGGCGGCAGCAGCAGAATAGGCCGAGGCGGCAGCAGCAGAAGAGGTAGCAGGGGGAGCCTGAGTGACTTCCTTGGTTTTAAGGTGTTTACTCCACTGCAGTTCATGCTTTGCATGCAGGTGCCTGGTCATGCAGGTTGTGCTCAGGTTCAGAACGTTAATGCCTCGCTTCAGGCTCTGATGGCACAGCGTGCAAACCACTCGGGTCTTGTCGTCAGCACATTGTTTGAAGAAGTGCCATGCCAGGGAACTCCTTGAAGCTGCCTTTGGGGTGCTCGGTCCCAGATGGCGGCGGTCAGTAGCAGGCGGAGTCTCTTGGCGGCGGGTGTTCTGCTTTTGCCCACTGCTCCCTCTTTTGCTACGCTGTTGGCTCGGTCTCACCACTGCCTCTTCCTCCGAACTGTGAAAGTCAGTGGCACGACCTTCATTCCATGTGGGGTCTAGGACCTCATCGTCCCCTGCATCGTCTTCCACCCAGTCTTGATCCCTGACCTCCTGTTCAGTCTGCACACTGCAGAAAGACGCAGCAGTTGGCACCTGTGTTTCGTCATCATCAGAGACATGCTGAGGTGGTATTCCCATGTCCTCATCATCAGGAAACATAAGTGGTTGTGCGTCAGTGCATTCTATGTCTTTCACCGCTGGGGAAGGGCTAGGTGGATGCCCTTGGGAAACCCTGCCAGCGGAGTCTTCAAACAGCATAAGAGACTGCTGCATAACTTGAGGCTGAGACAGTTTCCCTGGTATGCATGGGGGTGATGTGACAGACTGATGGGGTTGGTTTTCAGGCGCCATCTGTGCGCTTTCTGCAGAAGACTGGGTGGGAGATAATGTGAACGTGCTGGATCCACTGTCGGCCACCCAATTGACTAATGCCTGTACCTGCTCAGGCCTTACCATCCTTAGAACGGCATTGGGCCCCACCATATATCGCTGTAAATTCTGGCGGCTACTGGGACCTGAGGTAGTTGGTACACTAGGACGTGTGGATGTGGCAGAACGGCCACGTCCTCTCCCAGCACCAGAGGGTCCACTAACACCACCACGACCATGTCCACGTCCGCGTCCCTTACTAGATGTTTTTCTCATTGTTATGGTTCACCACAACAACAAATATATTATTTGGCCCAATGTATTGTATTCAAATTCAGCGGGATATAAATTTGAGGCCTAGTATTTAGGCGCTGGGTGACCGGTATGGATTTAGTGACAGAATTAGACTTGGAAATGCACAGAAGCGTGTGTGTGAAGTTATTCTGAATGACCCTATGTGCACCTTCAATATGATCTACCCTTTTAGGGATAGATTTCAAATAGCTCTGATATAGCAGAAACGACTAAATTATGAAATTGCTAAATTGGGAATTGTATTTCAACCCAGAACAAAAAATGTGCTTTGACGGACACTAAATAACTTTCCCAGCCACAACAGGACAGCGGTAACGAGAGATTTAGCGGGATATAAATTTGAGGCCTAGTATTTAGGCGCTGGGTGACAGGTATGGGTTTAGTGACAGAATTAGATTTGGAAATGCACAGTAGCGGGTGTGTGAAGTTATTCTGAATGACCCTATGTGCACCTTGAATATTATATACCCTTTTAGGGATAGATTTCAAATAGCTCTGATATAGCAGAAACCACTAAATTATGAAATTGCTAAATTGGGAATTGTATTTCAACCCAGAACAAGAAATGTGCTTGAACGGACACTAAATAACTCGCCCAGCTACAGCACTAGGGACAGATTTAGCGGGATATAAATTTGAGGCCTAGTATTTAGGCGCTGGGTGACAGGTATGGGTTTAGTGCCAGAATTAGACTTGGAAATACACAGTAGCGGGTGTGTGTGAAGTTATTCTGAATGACCCAATGTGCACCTTGAATATTATATACCCTTTTAGGGATAGATTTCAAATAGCTCTGATATAGCAGAAACCACTAAATTATGAAATTGCTAAATTGGGAATTGTATTTCAACCCAGAACAAGAAATGTGCTTGAACGGACACTAAATAACTCGCCCAGCTACAGCACTAGGGACAGATTTAGCGGGATATAAATTTGAGGCCTAGTATTTAGGCGCTGGGTGACAGGTATGGGTTTAGTGACAGAATTAGACTTGGAAATACACAGTAGCGGGTGTGTGTGAAGTTATTCTGAATGACCCAATGTGCACCTTGAATATTATATACCCTTTTAGGGATAGATTTCAAATAGCTCTGATATAGCAGAAACCACTAAATTATGAAATTGCTAAATTGGGAATTGTATTTCAACCCAGAACAAGAAATGTGCTTGAACGGACACTAAATAACTCGCCCAGCTACAGCACTAGGGACAGATTTAGCGGGATATAAATTTGAGGCCTAGTATTTAGGCGCTGGGTGACAGGTATGGGTTTAGTGACAGAATTAGACTTGGAAATACACAGTAGCGGGTGTGTGTGAAGTTATTCTGAATGACCCAATGTGCACCTTGAATATTATATACCCTTTTAGGGATAGATTTCAAATAGCTCTGATATAGCAGAAACCACTAAATTATGAAATTGCTAAATTGGGAATTGTATTTCAACCCAGAACAAGAAATGTGCTTGAACGGACACTAAATAACTCGCCCAGCTACAGCACTAGGGACAGATTTAGCGGGATATAAATTTGAGGCCTAGTATTTAGGCGCTGGGTGACAGGTATGGGTTTAGTGCCAGAATTAGACTTGGAAATACACAGTAGCGGGTGTGTGTGAAGTTATTCTGAATGACCCAATGTGCACCTTGAATATTATATACCCTTTTAGGGATAGATTTCAAATAGCTCTGATATAGCAGAAACCACTAAATTATGAAATTGCTAAATTGGGAATTGTATTTCAACCCAGAACAAGAAATGTGCTTGAACGGACACTAAATAACTCGCCCAGCTACAGCACTAGGGACAGATTTAGCGGGATATAAATTTGAGGCCTAGTATTTAGGCGCTGGGTGACAGGTATGGGTTTAGTGACAGAATTAGACTTGGAAATACACAGTAGCGGGTGTGTGTGAAGTTATTCTGAATGACCCAATGTGCACCTTGAATATTATATACCCTTTTAGGGATAGATTTCAAATAGCTCTGATATAGCAGAAACCACTAAATTATGAAATTGCTAAATTGGGAATTGTATTTCAACCCAGAACAAGAAATGTGCTTGAACGGACACTAAATAACTCGCCCAGCTACAGCACTAGGGACAGATTTAGCGGGATATAAATTTGAGGCCTAGTATTTAGGCGCTGGGTGACAGGTATGGGTTTAGTGACAGAATTAGACTTGGAAATACACAGTAGCGGGTGTGTGTGAAGTTATTCTGAATGACCCAATGTGCACCTTGAATATTATATACCCTTTTAGGGATAGATTTCAAATAGCTCTGATATAGCAGAAACCACTAAATTATGAAATTGCTAAATTGGGAATTGTATTTCAACCCAGAACAAGAAATGTGCTTGAACGGACACTAAATAACTCGCCCAGCTACAGCACTAGGGACAGATTTAGCGGGATATAAATTTGAGGCCTAGTATTTAGGCGCTGGGTGACAGGTATGGGTTTAGTGCCAGAATTAGACTTGGAAATACACAGTAGCGGGTGTGTGTGAAGTTATTCTGAATGACCCAATGTGCACCTTGAATATTATATACCCTTTTAGGGATAGATTTCAAATAGCTCTGATATAGCAGAAACCACTAAATTATGAAATTGCTAAATTGGGAATTGTATTTCAACCCAGAACAAGAAATGTGCTTGAACGGACACTAAATAACTCGCCCAGCTACAGCACTAAGGACAGATTTAGCGGGATATAAATTTGAGGCCTAGTATTTAGGCGCTGGGTGACAGGTATGGGTTTAGTGCCAGAATTAGACTTGGAAATACACAGTAGCGGGTGTGTGTGAAGTTATTCTGAATGACCCAATGTGCACCTTGAATATTATATACCCTTTTAGGGATAGATTTCAAATAGCTCTGATATAGCAGAAACCACTAAATTATGAAATTGCTAAATTGGGAATTGTATTTCAACCCAGAACAAGAAATGTGCTTGAACGGACACTAAATAACTCGCCCAGCTACAGCACTAGGGACAGATTTAGCTGGATATAAATTTGAGGCCTAGTATTTAGGCGCTGGGTGACCGGTATGGATTTAGTGACAGAATTAGACTGGGATATGGCCAAAAAATAAACAGACTATTGCTGGTTAAATGCACTTGGTGTGACAGCTTCACCCTGATGTAGGCTTTAGCCAAAAAACAACCACACCATTGAGGGTTAAATGCACTTGGTGACAGGCGCAGCTTGCCCCTGATTTAGTATATGGCCAAAAAATGAACAGACTATTGCTGGTTAAATGCACTTGGTGTGACAGCTTCACCCTGATGTAGGCTTTAGCCAAAAAACAACCACACCATTGAGGGTTAAATGCACTTGGTGACAGGCGCAGCTTGCCCCTGATTTAGTATATGGCCAAAAAATGAACAGACTATTGCTGGTTAAATGCACTTGGTGTGACAGCTTCACCCTGATGTAGGCTTTAGCCAAAAAACAACCACACCATTGAGGGTTAAATGCACTTGGTGACAGGCGCAGCTTGCCCCTGATTTTGTATATGGCCAAAAAATGAACAGACTATTGCTGGTTAAATGCACTTGGTGTGACAGCTTCACCCTGATGTAGGCTTTAGCCAAAAAACAACCACACCATTGAGGGTTAAATGCACTTGGTCGCAGCTTGTGCTGGCGCACCACAAGACACAAAATGGCCGCCGATCACCCCAGAAAAATGTGACTGACAAACGGTCTGTGCAGCCTAAAAACAGTGAGCAATTGAGGATCAGCAGCTCAATGATCCACAGCTGCAGATCGATCAGTTAATCAAGTCCTTTGGAGGAGTTAATCTGCCTAATCTCGCCCTACTGTCGCAGCCGCAACCTCTCCCTACGCTAATCAGAGCAGAGTGACGGGCGGCGCTATGTGACTCCAGCTTAAATAGAGGCTGGGTCACATGGTGCTCTGGCCAATCACAGCCATGCCAATAGTAGGCATGGCTGTGATGGCCTCTTGGGGCAAGTAGTATGACGCTTGTTGATTGGCTGCTTTGCAGCCTTTCAAAAAGCGCCAAGAAAGCGTCACAAAAGCGCGAAGAAAGCGACGAACACCGAACCCGAACCCGGACTTTTACGAAAATGTCCGGGTTCGGGTCCGTGTCACGGACACCCCAAAATTCGGTACGAACCCGAACTATACAGTTCGAGTTCGCTCATCCCTAGTATTAAACGGATTTGATAGAAAACCTGGATCGGACTGTGAACTGAGCTAATCACACAGTCACAGTTTTCACCATATATTATGTAGATAGTCAGTAATCAGTATATTACAACACAAAAAAAAATATAAAAAACATATAAAATACAATTAAAAAATAAAAATTAATTAAAATTACATCATGTCACATGTTGGGATATCTGAAGTGTGGAATTAGGGAGAGAAGGGAAGGGATGCAGGAGGGGTTAATGCGCTGAAAAACAGCCCGGCATTGACTCCCAACATGTGACATGATGTAATTTTAATTAATTTTTATTTTTAATTGTATTTTATATATGTTTTTTATATTTTTTTGTGTTGTACTATACCGATTACTGACTATCTACATAATATATGGTGAAAACTGTGACTGTGTGATTAGCTCAGTTCACAGTCCGATCCAGGTTTTCTATCAAATCCGTTTAATACCATAATCGAGTCAATTCAGTATATGCTATAATCTATTTTGCATATTTTTAGTATGGCTTTGCACATGTATATATATATAATGCGATAGCAAGATATATGTTGCATTAAATCTGTGGATAACCATTGTCTATATCGTGGAGGTATTGATTGAGGCTGAGTAATCAGCCCAGTCCACAATCCAACCCATATTTTATATTAAACCCAAAAGGGTATTTAAAGTCATGTTTTGTGTCTGCATTCAGCATTCTATGATCATCTACTGAGGAAGGAACTTGTTTCCGAAACGTGTCTAGTGTGTATAGAGACCAAGACTACTGGTGCAGTTTTTTACAAAATAAGCAAGAAGAGGACTTTCTTCAATCTCCAATTTTTTCAACTTTTACAAGTATCTGAAGACGTCCCATACCGCTTGAAAGGTTTTGCATCCATCAACTACTCATAAAGTGGATTAAAAACCTGTGACATTATACTCAACATTACCGCAAATTCAAGGTAAAATTCTGTTGTATCCACTGCCGCTGGCCTGACAGGTTCAGGCAATCACCAGCTTAGCTCAGCTTAACCAGCTTCCGTGGGATTGACGGCTTCAGGCGTCTACGTCACTAACCAGCGATCGACTATCTGGCTGGACACGTGGGACGCTGAGTGAGTGAGACGCTGAGCGAGCGGGTCTGAGGTCTTGCTCCGCAAGCAAACAGTAAGTGGAACATTGTCAAACAAGTGCGGTTATGATCTGTTACAGGACACTTGAATAGAGAACCTTTCTTGTGGCAATTACAGCAAAGACGTTCTGCAACCTTTGTTTCAACTATCCGGCAAATTGACACCTATGTCCTGGATATTCAAGCGGTTCAATCTAAGTGAATATCTCTTGCAGCCTCACTTTAGCCATTTGGTCCTATTCTTAGGAGTACTCCAATCATCTAGGTTTGTGCGTGAGCTCCGCACATGTTTACCTATTTGTACACATTTATTCATGTATGTATGCTGATATGATGGCACAAAGCTAGTTAATTTTTAATTTTTTGATTTAGTGTATTAATAAAACTTTTATGCAAAAATACTGTGAGCCAACCTATATTATTACTGATTTATTCCTTCTTTTCAGTTGGTAACTGAAAGGCTGTGCTCTAGTAGTTTGCTGGTTGAGCCTTTTCTAAATATTTGTCAATAGTTCCATGTAGCAGAAATTGGATCGTTAACAGATTTGCGTTTATCCATTTTAACCGCTTTCAAAAAGTTTAAAAACTGATAGCACTATAACAGATCACTTTATCAAGATCTGTCCAGCTTGCCTTATACTTAATGCTGACATCAGCCTGAGTGCGTCCGGACAGGTCTGGACATATCCATTGGAATATTTCCAATATAATGCAATAACCCCTTCAAGCTAGTTTTTACCTTCAGGACCAGGCCATTTTTAGAAAATCTGACATGTGTCACTTTATGTGGTAATAACTTTAAAACGCTTTTACTTATCCAGGCCATTCTGGATTGTTTTCTCGTCACATATTGTACTTCATGACAGTGGTAAAATTGAGTCAAAAAGTTTCATTTTTCTTTATAAAAAAATACCAAATTGACCACCTATCTGGGACCCGTGGTGTTGTACGTGGCTGGGGGGAAGAACAGACCGTCAATGACATCAGTGAGGATGAGGAACGGGAAATGAGTAGCTCGGCATCCAACCTTGTGCAAATGGGGTCATATCTGTTGAGGGACCCTCGTATAAAAAGGATGAAAGAACGACCTGTACTGGGTGGCCACGCTACTAGACCCCCGGTATAAGCAGAAAGTGTCAGAAGTAGCAAATTTGTAAATTTCAATTTTTATAATAGACAGTAATACCTCCAAAATAGTTATTACTTTACATTCCCCATATGTCTACTTCATGTTTGGATCATTTTGTTGTCGTAAACTGCTGTATGGACACACGGCAGGGTGCAGAAGGAAAGGAAAGCCATATGGTTTTTGGAAGGCAGATTTTACTGGACTGTTTTTTTGACACCATGTCCCATTTGAAGCCCCCCTTGATGCACCCCTATAGTAGAAACTCCAAAAAAGTGACCCCATTTTAGAAACTACAACCCTCGAGGTATTCAAAACTTTTACAAACTTTGTTAACCCTTTAGGTGTTCCACAATAATTAAATGATTCTGTATTGTACTGAAATGAACTGTCAGCGTCTCACTGCGCTCAGGCTAGATCTCCTGGGCTTCCATGGCAACCATCGACACCCTGCCAGCGCAGCGCGGTGGGGCGATGGAGTCAGCGGGATCCCCCCTCCCTCTATATACCCTGCACGTGCCGCGGTCAGCGCTGACCGCCGCACGTAAAAGGGTGAATCCGCCGGCATCACCGCACACACCGATGCCAGCGGATGCAGCAGAGGTCCGGCTATCAGTAACAGCCAGGCCCGTGCTGCGGATTGGGTGGGTGCAGCTTCTGCACCTGCCCGATCCCATCACGTACATGCACGTGAGGATGCGGCAAGGAGCCACATTTGCTCACGTACATGTATGTGATAATATGGGAAGGGGTTAATATAACTGAATAGGCTCTGCATGTATAACTTAAAATCTAGACGTGTCAGGCAAATTCTGAGTTCATATTTGGAATCAGCAAGTTGATTTTAGTATAAATCACATGTTTTTCTCTCAGTAACAAAATCATTGTTGAGTGGTGTTAGTAATATCTCCAAAAATAGTTATTATGTTACATTCCCCATATGTCTACTTCATGTTTGGATCATTTGTGAATGCCATTTTATTTTTGGGGGGACGTTAGAAGGTTTAGAAGTTTAGAGGCAAATCTGGAAATTTTTCAGAAAATTTCCAAAACCCACTTTTTAAGGACCAGTTCAGGTCTGAAGTCACTTTGTGAGGCTTACATAATAGAAACCACCCAAAAATGTGACCCCATTTAAAAACTTCACCCCTCAAGGTATTCAAAAGACCCTCTTACAAGTTACACCAATTGAATGGGTACCACAATCTTATCAACTGCTATGCCTCAAAGAAATGTGCTGGATATTTTGCCTAAACACCATGAGTCACTTGAATATACTAGCTATTAACCCCATTTATCCACAGTCAACACCACTCTAGTAGAGATACATAATTTGGTTTACACATTTGTATACAGATCCTCATCTATTTATGTATTCATTCACCATTTATTTATATTTAACAAAAATATATTAACAAGCAATCCAGTCAACAATATTTTAATTGATTGTCCTTTATCCAATTGATATTGACCTTAACTAATTGTATTTAACTCTATTTGCTAGTAATATGTTATTTTATTATTCAATTTTATTAATTAATTCGTATCTATATATTTATATACTTCTCTTCTAGCCCATGACGAACGGACACTCCTTGTCCGTTCCTAATTCACCCCAATAGGACTCTTTTAAATGGCAATATTATACCATGTATCCCAATAAACATTGATTTAAATAGTTTGTTTATTAATTACTGTCTGGCATGGAGAGGAGGACGTGATGACGTGAGTGGGTAGCGTTGTGCCCTCCCTCTCCTTCAGCGTGAGAGCACCTCCGAAGTATGTGCAGTTGCGCTGGAATGTAGCTGGAGTTTAGCACTGCTGTAGCCCTGCAGAGTGTTGGACCCCACCGCTGCGTCTCCAGGAGTTCCCTCTGCATCGGGATTGCGGATTGCCGGCGTGTCTCTTTCTGCCTCTATTTGCCCCTATTACCATGGGTGTGGTAAAAGAGCGTTGTTTGGTGGTATCTGGAGGTGTCCTTTCGGGGTGTCTGGATCTGGATCTCTCCCGGTGGTGATTCCGCTGCAGCTTTCCCTGACCTGGATGAGACCTGGATGTTCTTTGGGACCGTGCCTGGTGTCCTCTTCCTAGTGTCGTCGGTCCGGCCTGATTCTGTCTTCACGGCTCATTGAATGTTCCGGCGGCCTTTTGCTGTTTAGGCTGTGCGGCCAGCTCTTGTGTCTGCCCTGCAGGCTTTGCAGGTTCTATAGGACTGGGGCTGTGGCTTGAGCTGAGTTGGAAGATCCAGAGAAGTCCCAGGACGGGTGAGATCGATTCATGTTACCCCTCTCCTGAGCTGGATTCCCCCTCTTTTTTGCTCCTGTGTCTTGCTCCTCAATTTTTATATTTTTATTTTTGGTTCTTGGCTGCCTCTCTGTCTCACCTAACCTTACTAAATCTTCATTTAAATCCCATTAAATCCCCTGGACAGCCTTTTTTGAATTCTAACTTCCCAGTTGAACTAACTACTAGCTCTCTCTATGAAGTTGAGAGGATAAAAAAAAAAAATGAAAAGTGGGAAAACAAACATTATTAGGGGGAAAGAGAAGAGAAAGGGAAGAAAGAAAAGAAGAGAAAAAGGGAAAAAAATAAAGAAAAATAAGAGAAAAGAGAGAAAAACAAAGGGTGAGCGAGAGGCTGTGTTGGGGAGCAAGAGTGAAGAGACTAAAAAGGAATATTTAAGAAGAAAAGAGGGGAAAAGAGAGGGGAAGAAAAAAAAAAGAGGATGGCCCCCAAACAGAACAGACATTCAACAGAGTTGACTTCGCTTAAGCCAGGACAGAAACAAATAGAGTTGTCCAGAATCGATAAATTCTTAAGGTCACCAAATTTGAGTACCAGGTCGGGTCTGAAAGGGAGACAGGACATTAATACAAGAAAAAATACTTCTTAATCCAGACCGGAGGTGGCACCCGAGGGGGACCCCCATAGTGGAGATGTGGAGATGCCTATTGATAATGCCTCCCCACTAGAGGAGGTTCTATCCATTGTCAAAAACAATGAAAAAAGCGATACAAAATATCGCTGTTCAATTGGGGTCAGTTCAGACAGATGTCCTTATTATAAAAGATAACTTGACAAAAATCTGTGATAGAATTAATTAGAAAACACAGTGACTGATTCGGAGCAAGAAGTCAAAAGATTAAAAGAGGAGAACACCACATTAAAAAAAGATTACAACTACCTGAAAAAAAAAAAAAGTGGATTTAGAGGATTGCTCAAGAAGATGCAATATCCGAGTTATTGGCTTAACAGACTCCTCAGATTATAAAAATATAGTAGGAATGATACAATCCATAATTTTTGATCATTTTGGGAAGGAACATTTTTCACCATTGTTTCTAATTGAAAGGGCACACCGAATTCCGGGGGGTAAACCTACCCCAGGGAGGCCGCCAAGGACTGTAATTATCAAGATGCTAGCCGCTTGTGACAGAGACATGATCCTCAGGCGAGCCCGGGATACCCTTTCGATTTTGTATAATGGGTGTAAACTCATTTTTTTTCCTGATTTTTCTAAAGAAGTTCAAGATAAGAGACACACCTTTTTTATGTCAGAAAACGCCTCCAGGGCAAGGATATCAAATATTCTTTTTTGTATCCAGCTAAATTAAGGATTGTGTATAATGAAGCAGTTTTTTTTTTTTTTGGATGCTCCAGATTTGACGACTGATTGGCTAGATAGGCATAATGTTTAAAATTAGATATTTTTGATCGAGGGAGGTGTGGTTGAAGGAGTGTGGGAGGGATGGTCCTAGTTTAGAGGTCTGTTACTTTTTGTTACAGATCAAGGGGAATTAGGGGTTGGTGGGTGGGGGGAGGGGAAGCTAGGGGGGTATAAGGGGGTTGGGTTTTGTTGCATCCTTTTTTCGAGGTGGGGAACGGAGGGAAGCCTGAGGACTCTATTAATTGGATGCTTTAGGATTATCTAATGACCACAAGAATATTTACTTGGAATGTTCGGGATCTTGGGGAGAAAAAAAAAAGACAGGTGGTTCTAGATATAATTCGGAGGCATTTACCAGCTATTGTTAGTCTAGTAGATACTCATTTTACTCGGGATACGATTTTCCGATTAGGGGGAGGTGGGCTACTCAGGTCTACAACTCTACATATACTAGCTACTCTAGAGGAGTTATTGTTTTAATTCATAAACAGATCAATTTTTTGTGTTCTCGGTGGACAGACAGGGGAGATATGTGTTTCTTCATGGTAGGTTAGATGGGAAACTGTGCATCTTGGCCTTCATTTATATCCCTCCTCCGTTCTCTTTGCAAATACTGACCTCTTTGATGGCGTTCGTGGATCAGTGGCCTTAGTGTTTGATAATGGTTAATGGGGATTTTAATTGTGTGATGAACCCTGAGTTGGATAGGATCTCTGAGAGGGGGAATGGTTATTCCCCGTCCCAGGGGTCCCCTTTGGCGCGGTTTTGTCAAGAGGTGGGTCTTGTAGATGTTTGGGAATACCTATGCAAAGAAAAAAGAGCTTATTCCTGCGTTAATAAATTGGGAAGCTCCATGTCTAGAATGAATCTGGCTCTGATAAATAAGGGATATGTGAATTGTATTAAACAGATTAAATGTGAGACTAGATCTGTATCCGATCATGTTCCCTTCTTTGTAGAGCTATGTATGGTTAGGAATAATTTTAGATTAAAACCCCCATTTAGACTGAATCCCCATTGGATATTGCTAATTGCTAATCAGATAAAAAATGAGATTATTTCTTTCTGGGATAAAAACTTTTGCTCAGCTAAATCTCATTATGTTTAGGACGCATTTAAAGCGGTTACTAGAGGGATTTTTATCAGCACAATCGTTAATCTAACTAATTGCTATTCAAGGAGGGAGAAAGAACTAGAGGAAGCTGCTGCGGCGGGAATGGCTGGCTTCGCTAAGTTAAAAACAGAAAAAGCTAGAGAGATTATGCAAAGGACTAGCCAGGCGTTCTCTGACTTCCTTCTGGACAAGGCGCAACAGAGGTTGTTTTTCAGAGGACAAAAATATTTTTCAGAAGCAGGACGGCCCGGGAAGATGCTGGCCAGGGTAATAGCTAGCCAGGATATAAATAAAGAGATTTGCAGTATTAGTGCGGCGGATGGGACAATTATTGAAGTTCAGGAGGGAATAATAGAAATATTTATAAATTATTTTTGTGAATTATATAAATCAGAGAGTGTTCCCTCAGAGGAAACAATTGACTCATATTTGGAGTCTATTTCCCTCCCAGTCCTTGCAGATAATCAAAAGGAACACCTGGGGATGGATTTATCTCTTCAGCATATAGAGGAGGCAATTGACTCCTGTTCTGGTAATTCTTCCCCGGGACTAGATGGACTCCCTTATGAGTTTTATCGTAAATATAGGGAGGTTATACTTCCCCATCTGTGGAGAACACTATCTGATTCAATAAAGGAGGGAGCCCTTCCAGAAACTATGACAGAGGCTGTGATCACAGTGATATTAAAGAAGGGTAAAGACCCCAATGATTTGGGGTCATATAGACCTATTTCTCTCCTTAATACAGACGTTAAACTTTTGTCTAAAATTCTAGCTTTGAGGCTCTCGAGTGTTTTTACATCAATAATTCACCCAGACCAAAATGGTTTTATGCCCAATAAAGGGAGCCATTATAATCTTCATGGTCCTTTTTCTAATTTACAGTCCTCTGGAGGGGCTTCACGTTCCATTTTGTCTATCGATGCCTCTAAGGCCTTAGGAATATATCAGGAATGGAAGATTGAATATATCAGGGTATCAGGAATGGAAGATCATATCTCTCTTTATGCATATGACATTTAATTTTATATCCAACAGACCCAATTTACTTTGCTACATATTGTTCAAATGATAAATCAGTTTGGAGATGTTTCGGGCTTGGAGGTAAATTGGGAAAAAACTACTCTTATGCCACTAGACAATATGACTACGTCCTTAGATACATTTCCACTTCCTAAGGTTGCCCCATTTAATACATTGAAAATTTTGGAATCTTTTCAGTATTTAGGTATTACAATCTCTCCCAGGGTGGAAGATTTCATCCCGCTTAACCTATTGCCACTGATAAATAAGTTGAGGTCTAACATAACAACATGGCTTCGCCTATCTTTATCGAAGGCCGATAGAATATCATTAGTTAAGATGGTGATTCTCCCTCAGTTACTCTACGTCTTTAGGAATTCTCCAGTTTGGATCAGGGATAGGTTCTTTAATTTAATAGAAAGAATTATTAATGATCTACTTTGGGGGAGGAAACTGGTAAGACTCAAACAAGAGCATTGGTATAAACCGTTGGAGAGGGGAGGAGTTAATCTCCCCTGCTTCAAGGGCTACTTTTTAGCTATACAGCGTAGTTTTTTTTCGGGAGTGGGAGCATAGCCCACTCTGTAAGCACTTACTGAATAGATCTTATGATATTTTTTTTACGCTATTGGAGTCAGATCAATTGACCGACTCCGATAAGGAACTTAAATTCGCCAGCAATCTCTTCATGAAGTCATTGTAGTCTATTAGATTTTGGTTTGGATTGAAGGGCTCAATTGGATGTACTCCCTTGTGGTATAATAGGCATATGCACACTCTACTTGAGTTGGGTAAAGATCCATATTGGCAAAAGAGTAATATTTTATATGTGAGACAGGTAGTAGGTAACGGGGATATAGTTTCATTCATGGTATTATCACAAATAGAAAAGTCGCAGAAGCTACTATTGCTTCGCTACTTACAGTTAAGATCGGCACTTTTAAGTATTCCTGCCGCTGACTTTTTGCATATGTTCTGGTTTTGTCAAGAGCTGAAACAATATTGGGAGACTATTCATGATTACATAGAGGGAAACCTGAATGTATTGATTCCTTTCACTGCCGAATGTTGGGTACTGGGCGATCTTGCTAAGCTGGGGTGTCAGCAATACAAAAAAAAATCTTCTCTACAAGATAATGTTTCTTGCCAGATTGCTGATGGTTAAACCTGATAAATACCAACAAGAGATATGAACATATTCTGTATAAGCGAAGAAATAGCGAGAAATAATGGCGTAGAATGGGGAGACTGGAGTCCCTAGAGCTTCCCCCGTTTTCTCCAGCCCTCCCCTTCTCTCCCCCGTTTGTTACCGGGGGGCGGCGGTGAGGGGAGGACGCATCATGGGTGGGTAGTGGGTGGGACCGGGAGGGTAATTTACTTTAAAAAAAAGTTGAGTTTTTCAGTACTTTTATTGTAAATGTCGGATCTTTAACCCCTTCACGTCTGCAATCTGTATATATACGTGATAGCTGCACTTACTCCGTGCAGCTACCACGTATATATACGTTCTGGCAGCTCTTTAATCCAAGCGCTGCAAAGCGCTTGGATTAAAGCTTCTGCCCCTGCCCTGTATGCTGTCACGGACAGCATACAGTGCAGTAATGCCGGCAAGGGACCAATCAGAGTGGCCCCTTGCCGGCAAGCGATCCGATTGGTTAGTCTGTGCAGACTAACCAATCGGATCGCGGCAGTGTTAAAATGAAAAAAAAAACACACATATTAGGTGTCACCGCGTCCGTGACGACCATCTCTATAAATATATCACATCATCAACCCCGTCCAATAAACACCATAAAAAATAAAAAATAAAAACGGTGTAAAAAATAAGCCATTTTTGTCACCTTACATCACAAAAAGTGCAACACCAAGCGATCAAAAAAGGCGACTATACCCCAAAATAGTACCAATCAAACCGTTACCTCATCCCGCAAAAAATGAGCCCATATTTAAGACAAAAAATAAAAAAGCTATGGCTCTCAGACTATGGAGACACTAAAACATCATTTTTTTTGTTTCAGAAATGCTATTATTGTATAAAACTTAAATAAATAAGAAAAAGTATACATATTGGATATTGCCACGTCCGTAACGATCTGCTCTATAAAACTGTCACATGACCTAACCCCTCAGATGAACGCGGTAAAAAAATAAATAAAAATGTTCCAAAACAGCCAATTTTTTGGCCACCTTGTCCCATAAAGTGTAATAATGAATGATCAAAAAATCCTATGTACCCAAAAATGGTACCAATAAAAACCTCAACTTTTTCTGCAAAAAATGAGCCCCTGCACAAGACGATCGGTAGAAAAATAAAAAACATATGGCGTTCAGAAAACCAATCCAGCAAAATCTGCCTTCCAAAAAACATATGGTGTTCCTTTCCTTCTGCGCCCTGCCGTGCGCCCTTACATCAGTTTGCGACCACATGTGGGGTGTGTCTGTAAACCGCAGAATCAGAGTAATAAATATTGAGTTTTGTTTGGCTGTTAACTCTTAATGTGTTAAAGAAAAAAATGTAATAAAATAGAAAATCTGCTAAACAAGTGAAATCTAGAAATTTCATCTCTATTTTCCTTTAATCCTTGTGGAACACCTAAAGGGTTAATAACGTTTGTAAAATTGGTTTTAAGTAACTTGAGGGGTGTAGTTTCTACAATGGGGTCATTTATGGGGGGGGTTTCCACTATGTAAGCCCCACAAAGTGACTTCAGACCTGCACTGGTCCTTAAAAAGTGGGTTTCGAAAATTTTCTAAAAATTTTTAAGAATTGCTTCTAAACTTCTAAGCCTTCTAACGTCCTAAAAAATTAAAATAACATTTCCAAAGTGATGCCAACATAAAGTAGACATGTGGGGAATGTTATGTAATACATTTTTTATGAGGTATCACTTTCTGTTTTAGAAGCAGAGAAATAAAAATTTAGAAAATTGCTAATTTTTACAATTTTTGGGTAAATTTTGGGATTTAAAAAAAAAGGAGATACATATTGACTCAAATTTATGACTGTCATGAAGTACAATGTGTCATGAGAAAACAATCTCAGAATGGCGTGGATAAGTACAAACCGGATTCCCAAAAAGTTGGGACACTAAACAAATTGTGAATAAAAACTGAATGCAATGATGTGGAGATGGCAAATGTCAATATTTTATTTGTAATAGAACGTAGATGACAGATCAAACGTTTAATCCGAGTAAATGTATCATTTTAAAGGAAAAATATGTTGATTCAAATTTTCACGGTGCTAAGTACATTCCATAATAGCAAAGAACTTTGATTGGATAACAGGCACATTCTCATTCTGCCAGCTACAAAAATCCATAAAAGGTATGGTATCTCATGATAGGTGGTGAACAAATCCCCAAAAAGTTGGGACAAGTAGCAATAAGAGGCTGGAAAAAGTAAATTTGAGCATAACGAAGAGCTGGAAGACCAATTAACACTAATTAGGTCAATTGGCAACATGATTGGGTATAAAAAGAGCTTCTCAGAGTGGCAGTGTCTCTCAGAAGCCAAGATGGGTAGAGGATCACCAATTCCCACAATGTTGTGCAGAAAGATAGTGGAGCAATATCAGAAAGGTGTTACCCAGCGAAAAATTGCAAAGACTTTGCATCTATCATCATCAACTGTGCATAACATCATCCGAAGATTCAGAGAATCTGGAACAATCTCTGTGCGTAAGGGTCAAGGCCGTAAAACCATTCTGGATGCCCGTGATCTCCGGGCCCTTAAACGACACTGCACCACAAACAGGAATGCTACTGTAAAGGAAATCACAGAATGGGGTCAGGAATACTTCCAGAAACCATTGTCAGTGAACACAATCCACCGTGCCATCCGCCGTTGCCAGCTGAAACTCTACAGTGCAAAAAAGAAGCCATTTCTAAGCAAGATCCACAAGCTCAGGCGTTTTCACTGGGCCAGGGATCATTTAAAATGGAGTGTGGCAAAATGGAAGACTGTTCTGTGGCCAGACGAGTCACGATTCAAAATTATTTTTGGAAATCTGGGACGCCATGTCATCCGGACCAAAGAGGACAAGGACAACCCAAGTTGTTATCAATGCTCAGTTCAGAAGCCTGCATCTCTGATGGTATGGGGTTGCATGAGTGCGTGTGGCATGGGCAGCTTGCATGTCTGGAAAGGCACCATCAATGCAGAAAAATATATTCAGGTTCTAGAACAACATATGCTCCCATCCAGACGTCATCTCTTTCAGGGAAGACGCTGCAATTTTCAACAGGATAATGCCAGACCACATTCTGCATCAATCACAACATCATGGCTGCGTAGGAGAAGGATCCGGGTACTGAAATGGCCAGTCTGCAGTCCAGATCTTTCACCTATAGAGAACATTTGGTGCATCATAAAGAGAAAGGTGCAACAAAGAAGGCCCAAGACGATTGAACAGTTAGAGGCCTGTATTACACAAGAATGGGAGAGCATTCCTATTTCTAAACTTGAGAAACTGGTCTCCTCGGTCCCCAGACGTCTGTTGAGTGTTGTAAGAAGAAGGGGAGATGCCACACAGTGGTGAAAATGGCCTTGTCCCAACTTTTTTGAGATTTGTTGACACCATGAAATTCTGATTCAACATATTTTTCCCTTAAAATGGTACATTTTCTCAGTTTAAACATTTGTTCCGTGATTTATGTTCTATTCTGAATAAAATATTAGAAGTTGGCACCTCCACATCATTGCATTCAGTTTTTATTCACGATTTGTATAGTGTCCCAACTTTTTTGGAATCCGTTTTGTAATTCATCCGATATTAGTATGTCACTAATCACTTGATCTCTAATTTTTCTATTTTTCTACGATTTGTATAGTGTCCCAACTTTTTTCGAATATGGTTTGTAAAAGTGTTCCAAAGCTATTACCACTTAAAGTGACGCATGTCAGATTTGTAAATTTTGACCTGGACACTGGGGCATCAATGACCTTTGGTCATGAAAGGGTTAATAAAGAAAGTTTAAAAAAAATAAAAATAATTACTGTCTTTATCGACTAATATTTATTTTATTTTAACTAGTATAATGAAATATACACTACAGCCAGTGGCGTACCGCCAATATAGGCAGACCACGCAGCTGCTATGGGGCCCGTGGCACGGGGGGGGGCCGGAGCGCATGGTAGGCCCCACCCACTACATCTGCAGGCTCAGTTTATAATACATAACTGCTGTAAAGTTATCCTTATCTTGCTTCCCCTATGCTCAGTCAGGGCCCCCCTCCGAACCGCCGCCCCCCATTGTGTGCACATAGGCAGCACACGTCACTGATGTCCCGACCTTCCCGGTCTTTGAGGGTGCGGCAGTTGTATACCACGCTCTACTCATGCACTGCCTGTCTGCTTCATCTCAGCCACCCAGACAGGAGACCAGACAGGAGAAGTTGGATAATGGTCAGGTCAGTCACTGACTAAACACAGTCAGCCAGGCCACCCCCAGCATCACCGCCGTCGGTCCAGGAACACTGCTTGCCAGCTGCCCCTGTTGTAAGCTACACCTGCCCACAGCCGAGCCGCCCGAGCAGTGACTTGAGGTAAAAAAAAAGTTCATGAGGGGATTCTTGATGGGGATGAGGGCAGCAGCAAGCAGAGTTCCTGTCTGCAGGGTTGTAGGCTCAGAGGACTCAGGACAGTGTGCTTTCCCTCATGAACTGTGCTTTAATAGACGACAGTGTGCCCATAAGCACATACCCACTCAGTCACCTTGCTGTGTTTGGGGGGGAGGGTTGAGTGGTGGATAGGCAGCGAGGAGTTAAAGGGGTTATACAACCCCAATAATGCCCCCCAAAATGCCCAGGCACCTAATACAGGTAATACTTAGCCTGCTCCCCGACACCCGTGTCGCTGATGCCCGCACGGCCGCCACTGCATCCCCCATTGTGCGAATTAAAACATCCAGCAATGTGGGGGGCAAGTCAATAGCAGGCCACGATGGGAACGAGCCTCTCTAGCATCGTGGGTGACGCCAGGAAGGCTCATTTGCTTCGCAGCCTGCTATTGGCTGCACCCCCTTCCCCCAGGCATAAGTATTACCTGTATGCAGTGCCGGGCATTTTGGGGGGCATAATATGGGGTGGAATTGGAAAAAAACGCAATTCCTCCACCGTTTTACAGGTTTTGTTCCTATGGCATTCCTTTTGCGGCAAAACTGACCCATTCTCTGGGTCAGTAGGAATACAACGGGTGTGTGGCAGGAGAGGAGCCAGGGCAGTTTGTGGGATAGGCCAGGGGTGGGTAGTTAGGGGGCCCAATTTAGAATCTTGCTATGGGGCCCAATGATTTCTATGTACGCCCCTGACTACAGCCATAACATATCACCGAGATTAGGTCATTTTATCAGATTAGATGATCTAATTGTTTTACCAAAATTCCGATCCATGTATCTACCTATTTATTTATTTATTCATTTACTCCCAATCACACAATTCAAACCATCCTATTTTATATCCCACCATTCCTTTAATTATAAATATTAGCACATATTTCTATATAAATCAGGTTTCTTTCCTAATTTTATCATGTTTTCCTTGGGTGAATCACACCCAATATGCACACCAAAACCCTCCTTCCTACATGTACATTGTTTGCGCTTCATTCTGGAGCGCACGTCGGGCTCTTCCCTATGTCCACAGTGTGTGGCGTTCCGATGTCCGTTCCACTTTGGAACTCATTGGATCTGAAGTGAGCAGCCGGATCAGAAGTGATGTGTCCACATCACCCTTTGGTCTTGCGGCGCTCTCACCGCCTATCTCAGCCTTTTAAGGCCTTCCTAGTTAGGCTACTTTCACACTAGCGGTCGGGGCTCCGCTTGTGAGTTCCGTTTGAAGGCTTTCACAAGCGGCCCCAAACGCATCCGTACTGCCCTAATGCATTCTGAGTGGATGCGGATCCACTCAGAATGCATCAGTCTGGCACGTTTGTCCTCCGCTCAGCAGGCGGACACCTGAACGTTCGGATGTCCACCTGGCCGTGCGGAGGCAAACGGATCCGTCCAGACTTACAATGTAAGTCAATGGGGACGGATCCGTTTGAAGTTGACACAATATGGCTCAATTTTCAAACGGATCCGTCCCCCATTGACTTTCTATCACGGCTGTAAGTGAGCAACAAGAGCCTACACAGTGAAAAGCAACTGACCGGACCCAAACTAGGGAGGATAAAGGGTGACCCCTGTCAGACCCTAAAAGCTCTCCCTAAGCTGCTCAGCCTATGCGAACACCCCAATGGTGGATGATCGCATATCCTCGTACCTCGACTATATAACACCTGAACACCCTACAATAGTGAGGGGACACGACCACCGGCTCCCTACACTAGACACGGAGGGAGTCAGGGTCAGCTGGGATCCAGCAAACACAAATGAATGTACACTTAACTGAAGGAGCTGCAGCTGCAGTGAAAACAGATCCAAATTCAGCAGACAATATCCGAAGTACTTGCTTCAGCAGAACACAGATCCAGTGAAAAGATATCACACAGGTGAAGATACTCAAGCGAGAGATACAGCTCAAATGAAAAGTATAATCCGCACCTCTACAAAGGAGGAGGGGTGATTTAGAGGCAACAAAATCAAACACAGGAGGGACAGCTGGGAGGAAGGAAACAGAAAGTAAAGACCTCATCACAGGGGTGGAGAAACAGGGCAGAGGGAACACCTACAAGCTCTAGTAGTGACATCATTACAGGGGTCTAGAAACAGAGCTGTGAGAACGTCTCAAAGCTCTGGTAGTGACAGTACCCCCCCCCCCCCTCTACGGGTGGACTCCGGACACCCAGGACCCACCTTCTCAAGATGAGCCCTATGAAATGCCCTGATGAGGCGAGTGGCTTTAATGTCTGACACCGGAACCCACATCCTCTCCTCAGGACCATAACCCTTCCAATGAACGAGGTACTGAAGAGAACCGCGGACAATGCGAGAGTCCGCAATTCTGGAAACTTCAAACTTCAGATTGCCATCAACCAAAATCGGAGGAGGAGGCAAAGAGGAGGGTACCGTGGGCTGGACATATGGTTTTAAAATAGCCCTGTGAAATACATTATGTATCTTCCAAACCCGTGGAAGATCAAGACGGAAGGCAACAGGATTGACGACTGACAAGATTTTATAAGGCCCAATAAACTTGGGACCCAATTTCCAGGAGGGAACCTTCAGTTTAATATTTATTGTAGACAACCACACCAGATCACCCACATTCAGGTCCGGACCAGGCATACGTCTCTTATCAGCCACACGCTTATATCTCTTACTCATCTTTCTAAGATTACTCTGAATATTTTGCCAAATGGTAGACAAAGACGAGGAAAATCTCTCCTCCTCAGGCAAACCAGAGGGAGCCCCTCCCGAGAATGTCCCAAACTGCGGATGGAACCCATATGCACCAAAGAATGGTGACTTATCAGAAGATTCCTGACGACGGTTGTTCAGAGCAAACTCAGCAAGAGGGAGAAATGAACACCAATCCTCCTGGTTCTCTGCCACAAAACAGCGCAAATATGTCTCCAGATTCTGGTTGACGCGTTCAGTCTGACCATTCGACTGCGGGTGAAAAGCAGAAGAGAAGGACAGCCGAACCCCCAGGCGAGAACAGAAAGCCTTCCAGAATCTGGACACAAACTGCGTGCCTCTATCGGAAACAATATCCGAGGGAATGCCATGCAATTTAACAATATGGTCGACAAAAGCTTGCGCCAACGTTTTAGCACTGGGTAAACCAGGGAAGGGTACGGAATGAGCCATCTTGCTAAAACGGTCCACCACCACCAGGATCACCGACTTCCCTGAGGAACGAGGAAGATCCGTGATAAAGTCCATGGAGAGGTGTGTCCAAGGACGGGAAGGTATGGGTAACGGGAGAAGGGGACCTGAAGGCCGTGAATGAGGGACCTTAGCGCGAGCGCACGTCTCACAAGCAGCCACAAAACCCTCCACCGACTAACGAAGAGCCGGCCACCAAAATCTCTGAGCAAATAGATCTACCGTGGCTCTACTCCCGGGGTGACCAGCAAGAACAGTATCATGATGCTCCTTGAAGAGTTTGTGACATAACTCAGGAGGCACAAACAACTTCCCAGGAGGACAACGGGCAGGTACCTCAGTCTGGGCAGCCTGGACCTCGGCCTCCAAATCAGAATACAGAGCAGAAACAACCACCCCCTCCGCCAAAATGGGACCTGGGTCCTCGGAGTTTCCTCCTCCCGGAAAACGGCGAGAGAGAGCATCAGCCTTCACATTTTTGATCCCAGGGCGGAATGTAACGACAAAATTGAATCTGGAGAAGAACAGAGACCATCTGGCCTGTCTCGGATTCATACGCCTGGCCGACTCCAAGTACACCAGATTCTTATGGTCGGTAAAAACGGTGATAGGGTGCCTGGCCCCCTCCAACCAATGGCGCCATTCCTCGAAAGCCAACTTGATGGCCAACAACTCCCTATCTCCCACATCATAGTTTCTCTCTGCCGGGGAGAGTTTTTTAGAGAAAAAGGCACAGGGTCGCCATTTGGCAGGAGAAGGGCCTTGGGACAAAACCGCACCCACACCCACCTCGGAAGCATCCACCTCAACAATAAAAGGTAAGGAAACATCGGGATGCACCAAGACGGGAGCAGACGCAAAACTCTCTTTAATCTTAGAAAAAGCTGCAAGCGCCTCCTCCGACCAAGAGGAAAAATCCGCCCCCTTTTTGTCATGTCAGTGAGGGGTTTGACAACAGAGGAATAATTCAAAATGAACTTTCTGTAATAGTTTGCAAAACCCAGAAAGCGCATCAATGCCTTCTGATTCTCAGGAAGCTCCCACTCCAGCACAGCACGGACCTTCTCCGGATCCATGCGAAAACCAGAAGCAGAGAGGAGAAAACCCAGAAATTGAATCTCCGATACCATAAAAACACATTTCTCCAGCTTGGCGTACAATTTATTCTCCCACAGAACCTGAAAAAGATGATCCCGATGGGTCTGAACATCAGGGTAAAAAATCAAAATATCACCAAGATACACCAATACAAATTTCCCCATCAAATGGTAGAAAATACTGTTCTCAAAATGCCCGTTAGGGGTATTAAAGGCCGTTTTCCATTCATCCCCCTCTCTGACCCTGACCAGGTTGTACGCGCCCCTCAAATCCAATTTGGAAAAAACCTTGGCCCCAACAATTTGGTTGAAGAGGTCCGGGATCAGAGGAAGGGGATAGGGATCGCGAATCGTGATACGGTTCAGCTCCCTAAAATCTAGGCAAGGTCTCAGAGAGCCATCTTTCTTTTTAACAAAAAAAAAACAGCGGCAACAGGTGGTTTTGAGGGACGAATATGCCCCTTATCGAGACTCTCAGAGATATAAGTTCGCATTGCGATTCTTTCCGGTTGTGAGAGATTGTAGAGGCGTGCTTTTGGCAGCTTGGCGCCGGGAATGAGGTTAATGGGACAGTCAAACTCCCGGTGAGGAGGTAGCTCCTGAACACCGCTCTCGGAAAACACGTCCGAGAAATCAGAGAGAAATGATGGCACCGTTTTAGTAGACACCTCTGCAAAAATCGCTGTGAGACAATTCTCTCTACAAAACTCACTCCACTCATTTATTTGCCTTACTTGCCAATCAATAGTGGGGTTATGTCTAGTGAGCCAGGGTAACCCCAAAACTAGAGGAGAAGGCAATCCGTTAAGGACAAAACAAGATATATCCTCCACATGAGTGTCACCTACCGTTAACCGGATATTGTGAACAATGCCCTTCAGGGATCTCTGTGAGAGTGGAGCAGAGTCAATAGCAAAAACAGGTATATCCTTTTCTAATGTGCAAACCTGACGGCCGCTCCACTATCGACAAAAATTTCACAAGAAATGACTTTGCTCCCTAGCGCTACCCTGGCAGAAAGGAGAAAACGGGAACTGCAAGTCAGAGGAAAAGCATCAATTCCTACATCAACTTTGCCCTAAGTAGCAGATAAAGCATCGTTTGATGATTTACCTTTAGAGGTTTTTCTCTTATTATAACTCTTAGTACAGTTCAAGAATTTCTTAGACGGACAAACATTTGCCAAATGACCTATGCCCCCACAACAAAAACACACCATTCTCTGAGGACTAAATCCTCTTTTATCAGGGGCAAGTTGACCTAGCTGCATGGGCTCCTCCACAGAGGGAACCGAGAGAGGATGAGGCCCCTGCACTCTAAATGAGTCCGCACCACTGCCCCTAGACTGAAAATGACTGGACAGAGAGGTCTCGTTTCTTTCTCTTAGATGCCTGTCAAGGCGTACGGCCAATGACATGGCAGACTCTAAGGACGTTGGTCTCTCATGGAAAGCAAACACATCTTTCAATCTCTCTGAGAGACCATGAGAGAACTGACTCCGGAGTGCAGCATCATTCCAACCTGAATCAGCTGCCCATCTCTGAAATTCAGAACAATAAAGCTCCGCAGACAGTTTGTTCTGGCATACAAAACGTAAGTTAGATTCGGCCAGAGCAACACGATCCGAGTCATCATATATCTGCCCCAGGGCCACAAAAAATCTTTCCACAGATCGAAGGGAGGGATCCCCCGATGGCAAAGAAAAAGCCCAAGTCTGAGCATTACCCCTGAGCAGGGAGATGGCAATCCTCACCCTCTGTTCCTCATTACCAGAGGAATGGGGACACAAGCAAAAATGGAGTTTGCATGCCTCTCTGAAACGAACAAAATTCTCACTGCCCCCGGAGAACGTCTCCGGAAGTGAGACCTTTGGCTCGCAACAGACTCCATCGGCCGGAGCAGAGCCCAATGCTTGAAGCTGAGTCATAGATTGACGGAGATCCACTACCTCCAAAGAAAGACCCTGCATGCGGTCAACTAGGTCAGAAAGCGGATCCATGTCAAAAAAGGACGGTTTGGCGGATTATAATGTCACGGCTGTAAGTGAGCAACAAGAGCCTACACAGCGATTTGCAACTGACCGGACCCAAACTAGGGAGGATAAAGAGTGACCCCTGTCAGACCCTAAAAGCTCTCCCTAAGCTGCTAAGCCCATATCCGGATCCAGATGGTGGATAGAGACATGCCCGCGTACCTAAGGCTGATGACCACTGAAACCCCTACAATAGTGGAAGGGGCACGGCCACCGGTGCCCTGCTCAGTATATGGACGGAACCGGGGTCGCCTCGGATCCAGGGGGGGGGGGGGCAGGAACCTTGGTGACACGTAACTTCTGTCAATGATGGACCCTTGCGCCTTCCTACACTACACAGCTGTCCAGTGCCAATCTTGTGAGTTCCTTTCGCATTGTGCATGTGGAAATGCTCTTACTTTTACTATTAAACATAGCCCTGAGTTCTACTGTTATTTTTCTTCGATTTGATTTCACCAAATGTTTAAGTGATCGCCAATCATGATCATTCAGGATTTTTTCCCTGCCACATTTCTTCCTCGAATACGATGAGTCCCCACTATCCTTCCAGTTTTTAATAATGTGTTGGACAGTTCTTAACCCAATTTTAGTAGTTTCTGCAATCTCCTTAGATGTTTTCTCTGCTTTATGCATGCCAATGATTTGACCCTTCTCAAACAGACTAACATCTTTTCCACGACCACGAGATGTGTCTTTCGATATGGTTGTTTAAGAAATGAGAAGCAACTCATTGCACCAGTTGGGGTTAAATAACTTATTGCCAGCTGAAAGATAATCGCCCATGCAGTAATTATCCAATAGGAGGCTCATTTTTCTCATCGTTTTTTTTGACACAATAAAAGCACACAGAGCTATGGGGACTGGATATTGTGGATGTGCTAGCGGCGATCTTGCTGCCCATGTCCTCAGCTCTATACCCAAACTCTAGACCGGTTCCCTTTAAGTTTTATGGGAGTAGAATTGCACACATGTTAAGATAAGGCAATTAGTTGTCTCAGACTAAAAGTAAATAACCTTGCCCCATGTCCTCACACGTGCTGCAGCCATTTTAGGAAAATTGCGATTCGTTATCACGAAGCGCGAGGAAATTCGCATTCGTTGCAAATCGAATTTTTCCTGAAATTCGGATCGAATTCCACTTCGTCTGATTGGATTCGCTCATCTCTAGTTATTACAATACAGTATGTGTCTTTAGTGTATTTGATTTCATAATTTATGTTTTTTCTTGGCCACAGTAGCATCAGTGGATACCATTTATTTTTAGAATTATGCATCAAACAGTGATCCAAACATACATTTGTATGTTTATTGTTGTTCTGACCAGATGCATATGATACTTGAAGCATTTAAGTTTTTGTCTGTAGAAAAGACCTCAGGCCTATGTATGCTAATTAATATTCTATGGATATTAATAAATAAGCCTCTTTTGTCCGACACACAATACATCTCACACAGACTAGCTCACTTGAGCTGCTATTGTTTTCTCAAAGGCTGGCTGCTGCTTAGCAGATACTATAGCTCAGGGCCTGTGTCACAGCTTACTTTATTTTCATGTTCTTAGGATACTCTCAAGTGAATAATTCAGTAGGCATACCAGCAGTTTGGAGAGAGTGCCCTCAGATGGACAGAAATTATGGCAAGAGAGAGAATAGGGAGAGGCGCTCATAGGGTAGTAAGCAATGATAAACAGCTTAGCGAATGTCCGTAAGGGAAGACACACAAAGGGGGGTGGGGAGTGGGGTCGGTGCTGCTGGTACCCGTTCAATCTTTTTGGATGGAGTTGCTAAACCTCCTGAGCACTGTTGAGGAAGTGATGAATGGTTTGTGTGCTATGCTTACTATGACATATGGCTTTATATCCTGCATAAGAAATCAGTCATTGGTATTCTGGAATGATGGTTAAAGCATTGCCTGTAATCTGCCTTTAATATAGAAGTTTCCTGTTCAGTACCTTGCATTGCCCTTCCCAAATCCACAGCTTCTATATGCTCTTCAAGTCCTTCTTCTGTCCATCTAATGAATAGTTTGTGTGCTAGCACACGGTGTGGGTACCTCTTTGGCGCACAAAGCCGACCTCGATTCAGAGACTTTTGGTATAGATGCTATTTATTATGTTCAGTGGACAACGCGTTTCGGAGTTTATAACTCCTTTCTCAAGTCTAGAAAGATACAACAAGAAGGCGAAAGCCAAATGGATCCCCACACAGTTGGATACACGAAAACAGGACTGTGATAAATAGAAGAGAATAAAATTCTAATAAAATTAATAAATCTATTAAAATAAAGTCAATGGATGTTATATATTACATGTCATGAGCAGCTAGTAAACCTAGTAATAGCCCAAAAATAAATTCTCAGTAAAACGAGTATTCCAATAAATCCTAGTGGCATAGAATTAACGTACTCCAATATGTCCTAGTTGCATAAAATTAACAACAGCGTTATCATAATGTGTGTGTGTATATATATATATATATATATATATTTATATAGCATAAACGAAGTCCAATTACTGTACTATGATATACATTAAAATCATCCTTATGTCCCTGATATGTTTAGACATGGTGCTTATATAATATAGTATAGCAACATATAGTAGATTGTGAGGGGTGAATACGGGTATTAATAGAGTAAATTGGTGGTGCTTCTAAGGCTTCTTTCACATGGGCGTTGCAGGAAAAGGTACGGGTGCGTTGCGGGAACATGCACGATTTTTCCACGCGAGTGCAAAACATTGTAATGCATTTTGCACTCGCGTGAGAAAAATCGACATGTTTGGTACCCAAACCCGAACTTCTTCACAGAAGTTCGGGCTTGGGACCGGTGTTCTGTAGATTGTATTATTTTCCCTTATAACATGGTTATAAGGGAAAATAATAGCATTCTGAATACAGAATGCATAGTACAATAGCGTTGGAGGGGTTAAAAAATTAAATTAAATAATTTAACTCACCTTAATCCACTCTATTGCGCAGCCCGGCATCTCTTCTGTCTTCTTATTTGCTGTGTGCAGGAAAAGGACCTGTGGTGACGTCACTCCGGTCATCACATGGTCCGTCACATGATCTTTTACCATGGTGATGGATCATGTGATGACCGGAGTGACGTCACCACAGGTCCTTTTCCTGCACACAGCAAATAAGAAGACAGAAGAGAAGCCGGGCTGCACGATCAAGTTGATTAAGGTGAGTTACATTTTTTTAACCCCTCCAGCACTATTGTACTATGCATTATGTATTCAGAATGCTATTATTTTCCCTTATAACCATGTTATAAGGGAAAATAATAATGATCGGGTCTCCATCCCGATCGTCTCCTAGCAACCATGCGTGAAAATCGCACCGCATCCGTACTTGCTTGTGGATGCTTACGATTTTCACGCAGCCCCATTCACTTCTATGGGGCCTGCGTTGCGTGAAAAATGCACAAAATAGAGCTTGCTGCGATTTTCACACAACGCACAAGTGATGCGTGAAAATCACCACTCATGTGAACAGCCCCATAGAAATGAATGGGTCCTGATTCAGTGCGGGTGCAATGCGTTCAACTCACGCACCCGCGCAGAAAACTCACCAGTGTGAAAGTGGCCTAAGATTCATTAGACCAGTCTGTGCCTTTAATTATTCATTGAACCCGTCTGTGCCTTTAGATGTTAGTTTGTACTGGAAACTTCTATAGAACCATACGATTTAAATGAATCTCTAGAGACCAACTGTTTCTAAACCCCAATTTGCAGTTAATGTCCATCTTCTCCACTATACACTTCTACTAATCTCTCGACCTACATTTTCCCTCATACCCGTCCAGTTAGGAAGCCCCCCTCCCCATCCCTCTGGTTAAGCTATTGGGATATCCAATCCCATACACAAACCCCCCCCCCCATTTCACATGTGATGATACACTGACCCTTGTCCCTTGGCTCTTACCAAATACTCATTTACCTCACTCCACAGTTCCACCTACTTCATTTGGTATGTCCCCAACCTATCCATCTATCCAACACCACCATCATCCCTTCATTCACCCGTTCCCATCAAGCTGAACTCCCCTACATTCAGCATCATTCCCTCTGGCTCCCCCCCCCCCCCCCCCGTAGTATCAATGCCATATTTCCCCCTCCAATCCCTCAGTTCATTTCCCCCAGCCACCATGTCTACATAAAGATTATTATGTAATTTGAAAACCAAATGCCCTTAATCCCTATATTCTTTTATTTATTTATTCCACACATTTCCTCTGCCTGTCCACTGAACTTTCTCTCCTGCCATACAGCTCAACTATATCCCCTCAGTCCGTCATGCCCAGCTGCGCTGTCTCAGCGCACCAGCCTTAAAACTAACAGCACACTACTCTTAGTGCTGCAGATACACCGCCCGATCAGATCCTGTCAGCCTTTCATGCCTAGCTGCGCTGTCTCAGCGTATCAGCCTGAGATTTCCAGCGCACCAGCCTGACAGCGCTGCAGAGAGAGGATCCCCTCTGACGTCACTGACCCTGCCTCCGCCGCCTCAGCTTTAGAAAACGCGCGCTCACACACGTGGTGAGCGGCGCCACACACAGCAGCACGCACCAGAGGGAGTCTCCAGGTAAGCCGTCCACCAGCCTTGTACTATACCCAAGTTTACAGTATACATCACTGCCACAATTATTAACGTTGTTTTCTGCTGCAAGCCATCAGCTATTTAATTATTTATATATTTCCTCCTGCGGCCATCTGGCTACTCTTGCTGTTGGCGTCCCCAAGGTAAACCCCATATTTCCTTTTTTTCCAGTACAAACTAACATTTAAAGGCACAGCCCGGTTCAATGAATAATTAAAGGCATAGACTGGTCTAATGAATCTTAGAAGCACCACCAATTTACTGTATTAATACCCGTATTCAACCCCACAATCTACTATACGTTGCTATACTATATTACATAAGCGCCATGTCTAACCATATCAGGGACATCAGGATGATTTTAATGCATATCATGGTCCAGTAATTGGACTTCTTTTATGCCATATATATATATACATTATGATAACGCTATTCGTTAATTTTATGCAACTAGGACATATTGGAGTACGTTAATTGTATGCCACTAGGATTTATTGGAATACTCGTTTTACTGAGAATTTATTTTTGGGCTATTACTAGGTTTACTAGCTGCTCATGATGTGTAATATTTAACATCCATTGACTTTATTTTAATTGATTTATTTATTTTATTTGCATTTTATTCTCTTCTATTTATCACAGTCCTGTTTTTGTGTATATATACTTCCCTCCAACTGTGTGGGGATCCATTTGGCTTCGGCCTTCTTGTTGTATCTTTCTAGACTTGAGAAAGGAGTTCTAAACTCCGAAACGCGTTGTCCACTGAACATAATAAATAGCATCTATACCAAAAGTCTCTGAATCGAGGTAGTCTTTGTGCGCCAAAGAGGTACCCACACCGTGTGCTAGCACACAAACCATTCATCAGATGGACAGAAGAAGGACTTGAAGAGCATATAGAAGCTGTGGATTTGGGAAGGACAATGCAAGTTTCTGAACAGGAAACTTCTATATTATAGGCAGATTACAGGCAATGCTTTAACCATCATTCCAGAATACCAAAGCCATATGTTATAGTAAGCATTGATGGGCACTTTTTTTCTTTGGTTTACTGGGATGTTACAAGCTATTTTGTACTTGCTGGACTCTAGTTAGATATTAGCCTATCATATATTATAAAGTAAAAAAATATACTAGAGGGACATGGGGCTGTTCACATCACGTTTTTGTCCTACATTACATTGGGGAAAAAAGGATGCAACAGTGAAGTACACTATGCTTTTCCATCCTTCAGAGTCCAGCAAAAAACAAACAAAAAAAACCCCACGTATATATTAACTCCTTAGTGACCAGCCTGTTTTGGGCCTTACCAACCAACGTTTTTCTTCCTTTTTTCATTGTCACGTTTCAAGAGCTATAACTTTTTTATTTTTCTGTCTATATAGCTTTAGGAGGGCTTGTTTTTTGCAGGACAAGTTGTAGTTTATAATAGCGCCATTTTGAGGTACATATAACTTTCTGATTAGCTTTCATTAACTCTTTCTGGGAGGGAAAAGGGAAAAACAGCAATACTATCACTGCCTTTTTAAGTTATCAGTTTTACGGCGTTCATTTTTCGGTATAAATAACAATATCTTTATACTCTCTTTTTTGCAATAAAACCCCCTTTTTTTAAAGAAAAAAATGTTTTTGCATTGCCACTTTCCAAGACCCATAACTTTTTTATTTTTCTTTCTATGGAGTTGTGTGAGGGCTTTTTTTTTGAGGGACGACTTGTATTTTTCATTGGTATCATTTTGGAGTAAATGGTGCTTTTTGACCGCTTGTTATTACGTTTTATTCAGTGGCAACTAAGAATAAATTAGCAATTCTCTTTTTTTTATTAAAAATTTTACGGCGTTCACCGTAGGTGATAATTTACGTGATATTTATGTAGTTCGGGTTGTTAAGGACCCGGAAATATTTTTTTTTTGCAATTTTTTTTCATTGAATAAATGATTATTTTTTTTACCACTTAATAGTCCCACAGGGCGACTTTAACAGACAGCTTTTTGTTTGCTTTTAAAATGCAATGCATTATCCCTACAGTGCATAGCATTTTAATGGCAATGCTATTTTGTCATTGGCCAGCAGGCTGCGCCACAGAGGCGCAGCCTGCTGGAAACTAATCAAGGCTGGCTTGGGGCCTTCATAGACCCCAGCCAGCCTTCACACACATCGGCACCCCACGATCGCATTTGCAGGGTGCTGATGGGAGACAGAGGGAGGCCGAGACGGGCGCCACATGTAAAGTGTTAAACAGCCTGGATCGGCACTCCTGCAGGGGTCTGGAGCGATACAGGTGCTGGGGAGCAGGTAAGTATAATGTATACGAGGGGCCCAGGCATTGGGAGGGATATTTTAGATATCAGATAACTCCTTTAAGCTACCGCTTCTTTTTCTTAGCACATTACGGGATGTGTATTGAAGTTGCAAAAACTTTCAAGGGGCCACAGCATTAAAGGAAACACCCCAAACCCGCCAGCAGTACCTTCAAGTAGCCGGCAGTGTGTTTCTAATGATGATTTTCTTCCTGCAGTCAGATGCGGTAAAAGCAGGAAAAAAAAATCTTTTATACCCTAAGCACGATATTTTCGAGTCACGCATTGAAGTCAAGGGGGCAGCGGCCTCCTTGCTTCAAGTCAAGGTAACCACTCCCCTTTCCCTGTGACTGACAGTCGGCTGTTCGGCAAAGCAAGCTGAACTCTCTGCATAAGCGCTGTCAGTCAAAAGTGAAGGGGCAGGAAAGGGGCGCGGTTACTTTGACTTGAAGCAAGGAGGCTGCTGCCCCTTTGACTTCAAGTGTGACTCGAAAATAGCGTGCTTAGGGTATGAAGAAAATTATCATTAAAAACACACTGCCGGCTACTTGAAGGTACTGCTGGCGGTTTAGGGTGTTTTTTTTGCCACTGACAGGTTTCCTTTAAACCAGGGCTTTGGCCCTTCTTTCTCAGGATTACTGAGGGTCCTGGCAGTCAAACTTCCACTGATCAGAAAGAAATGGCATATCCTAGAGATATACTATAATTTTATATGATGGACAAAAATGTTTTTAAAAATATAATTATCTGACCTAATAGCGCAGGCAGAATAGGATTGTCCTGTCATTTCATAAAACTTTCGACATGTGCAGTGTCCCAGGGAATCAGTAGTGTATGCTGGGCTTTGTAGTGCAGATTAACCCACTAACCTGGGATCCACTGTCGTCTTCAATCGGGGCAAATACTGGAACAGGCAGGTATTTAATGTTCGTGACGCCAGTGTCAATTAAACGGTGACACGCCGTGTATAGTAATGTAGAAGAATGAAGCAACCACGGGATAGCCAACCAAAACTGGAACTTTACTTTACAATCATACATGGACGCAGTTGGAAGCGCAGTTCCATGGAAGACAGTTGGTTTCTATTTGAATACAGTTGGTTCTTAGAAGTACAGACTGGCCGGTTATAGCAATGTTCTTTACAGAGTGTTAATTACAGGAGATGCAGTACAGGCGGCTTGCACACTATTCCTGACTGGTCCTGAAACATGTGACTTATTCTCCAAGGTCTAATGCCCTATATCTGGCGTATCCTTGAAGCTGTCTTTATCTAGTACCTCCTCTGTTATCTTGAGTACCTCTTGCTTTATCAGATTGGCCTCTGTGGTATTCTGTGTCCCGGCTGGTTGCTTATGATGGTTCAGCTAAAATGGATGATGACTCAGGAGGGGAACCTTTTCCTTGGATCCGGAACCCGGTTACAGGGCTTACTACCCTCTCCTAGTCGGCAGGCTTCAGGCCTGCTCTGCTCTCACAGGCCCATAGCCTGGCCTTGACTCAGACACAGGATCATCTCTGACTCCTTTTCCCACTGTCTGTCTGCTTACTACTTCCTGACTGGGCCTTATATAAACTAGGGTTCCCTAGCTCCTTCTAGTGACTCAGAGCTGGAATGACACCCTAGCCGGCCTGCACATGCACATTTCACAGTAACAGGAAGTACATAGCATTACATTAACAAGATGTTTTATACCAACCTCCCCATAAATACAGGGGGAACGACAGTACCCAAGTGACCCTTCTGTAGTGACGGGGTATTACTCTCCCGTACACTACATACCCCGCTGCTTTAAGCTGAGTACGACCTCGTACTCCATCAGGGCCCGCCCAACTGGAATCATTACCTGAAATAGAGAAAGACACATGCATGCATACATATATGTCAATTACACTCATATCAGACCCAATTGGCAAAGGTGAAGTGCGGTGACAAGGGGCGTCGATCTCTTCTTCTCAGGATAGTGAGTGGAACTGGGGCGCTGACCTGGCACAGCGGATGTTTAAAGAACCAGGATAGTCCATGACAATAAATAAGTCCATAATAAAATCAACTTCTCAGAGGCTTGCACATAGGAAGTCCATCTCTGGGCACATAGACGTGAATAAAAACCCGGTTATTAAATACTGTCAGCAGCACATATATAAAATGACAATACAGGACTCTGACAATACCAGGGCCATGTTATCCTGGCAAGTCCTGCTTACCCTTTAAAATAGTGCTGACATAAAAATGTCTTTTCAACCTGAAATGGGGGTAAAAAGGGGAAATTGGTGCAAAATAAGGCACAACTGGGATTTTAGCAGCAGGCCGGGTGTCCCAAACACAACATAGGAAGCTGGGAGCAGTGGTATACAGTGGCACTATCATTCGGTTAAAATGCCACCGGCCGTGTATAACTGGCAGCAAGCTTCACCGGCTTTGCCAAACGGAGGGACAACTCGGCCATTAGGGAGGAGAGCTTCTAGTAAGGCCTACTCACAAACGAGTGTCATACTCCTCTTCTGATGAAGACTCGATGAACGGATCTTGCAGCAACTGTTCTGGTAAGGCCGGCCACATCTGGAATCCGTCCCCTCTGATAATCTTTAAAGGGGGAGGCTTGTCTTTCATTGCCTCCATTTCTGCATCCGTTCTGGGAAACGGGATCCACTGGCATCCGGCGTACCCGAGGTCCTCCACCCAGTAAACTCTCTTGCGTAGAGCCTCTATGTCAGCCTTGGTGCAGGTCATTGGGGCTACCGGAGGTCCGGTGACAGTGGCCTCTGGGGTAACGGTGGCAGCCGCTGCTAGACGTCGGGCCTCAGCGCATTCTTCCGCCCGCTGGCAGCTGTCCAGCCGCTCTCTCTCCTCTTCTCGCCTCACCGCATCGGGAGGGGGGTATGGTTCTTCTGGCCCCTGCAAGACGATGGGCTCCCAAAAGACATTGGGGCTTAGATATATCTGACTGTGCAGGTGAGTGGTTCGGGCCAGCTCAATTCTCGCCTCCTCTGCCTCACTCGGGTCTATCTCCTCTTTCTCTGGGTCCCAAGTTTCAGCCGGCGCCTTCGGGCGAGTGACGGCGGTAGCGTAGGGGCCCCTTAAGCTTTCTGCTGGGGTATACTCAACTATTTCCCCCAGGGTCAGGTTATGGAGATGCTCCGGAAGATAGTGCCGCTTTACTGAGCGCCGGTTTACAAAGAAGTCCCGGCCGGTCCCCAGCTCCTGGATGAAGCCGAACCCCCTCTCCTTATCAAATGCTACCACGATCCCGCGGCGCCGTTCCAGCTGGGGCTTACCCGGGAAGGAGTCCCCTTGAATGGACTTGGCCATTTCTTCGAATCTTTTCTTCCGGCTGGTATTTTTCTTTGCGACCGCAGCTTTCAATTCGGCCATGATGGTCGGCCATTGCGCATGCCGGCGACGGACCGGTGGGGACCGGGGACGAGCTATACTCAGATCCATGGCTTGTCCCCACGAACTGGATGTCCAGGCTAGAGGGTCCCATGCCTCCAAATCAGGAAAGTCCGGTGGAGTGGCGCCCCACTCACACGTGGCATCGAACTCCGGCTCTTCAGCGCACGCCATAGCCATCTCTTCTCTCACTGGGTGCAGAGTCGACACTGGCTCCTCCCACACACTGGGCCGGTCTACCTCCATCTGAGGCCCGCCTCCCAGGCGTAACTCTTCAGGGAAGTCAGCCGCATCATCACTTCTCAAGGTGGGTGGCGCTCCAGGACAATCTCCTCCTCCTTCTTGGAGGGTTTTGGCGCCAAATATTCGCACCTCTGTACATCGTGATGGCGCAGTAAAAAAACTCATGGCGTCGGCGGCCATTTTAGATGTCCTGATGCTACAATTCAATGACAGCAAGCAGGTTGATGAAAAGTCCAATAAATCACAGTCCATAAATACAATTTTCTCTCTGGGGGTAGCGCAACACAGTACAGCGTCTCTGATTCCTCCCAGGCACAATTGTAATCCACAGATTTAGGAATAAAGGTTACAGTCTTTGCAATACGATGGTGGAATAGTTAAAGCACACAGTTCACACTTCTCTGCACTTCAGAAGTATGCGGATCCTGTTCGTGACGCCAAAAAGAGCGATGCAGTGTCCCAGGGGGTCAGTAGTGTATGCTGGGCTTTGTAGTGCAGATTAACCCACTAACCTGGGATCCACTGTCGTCTTCAATCGGGGCAAATACTGGAACAGGCAGGTATTTAATGTTCGTGACGCCAGTGTCAATTAAACGGTGACACGCCGTGTATAGTAATGTAGAAGAATGAAGCAACCACGGGATAGCCAACCAAAACTGGAACTTTACTGAATGTCAGTGATAATCATACATGGACGCAGTTGGAAGCGCAGTTCCATGGAAGACAGTTGGTTCTTAGAAGTACAGACTGGCCGGTTATAGCAATGTTCTTTACAGAGTGTTAATTACAGGAGATGCAGTACAGGCGGCTTGCACACTATTCCTGACTGGTCCTGAAACATGTGACTTATTCTCCAAGGTCTAATGCCCTATATCTGGCGTATCCTTGAAGCTGTCTTTATCTAGTACCTCCTCTGTTATCTTGAGTACCTCTTGCTTTATCAGATTGGCCTCTGTGGTATTCTGTGTCCCGGCTGGTTGCTTATGATGGTTCAGCTAAAACGGATGATGACTCAGGAGGGGAACCTTTTCCTTGGATCCGGAACCCGGTTACAGGGCTTACTACCCTCTCCTAGTCGGCAGGCTTCAGGCCTGCTCTGCTCTCACAGGCCCATAGCCTGGCCTTGACTCAGACACAGGATCATCTCTGACTCCTTTTCCCACTGTCTGTCTGCTTACTACTTCCTGACTGGGCCTTATATAAACTAGGGTTCCCTAGCTCCTTCTAATGACTCAGAGCTGGAATGACACCCTAGCCGGCCTGCACATGCACATTTTACAGTAACAGGAAGTACATAGCATTACATTAACAAGATGTTTTATACCAACCTCCCCATAAATACAGGGGGAACGACAGTACCCAAGTGACCCTTCTGTAGTGACGGGGTATTACTCTCCCGTACACTACATATGTCATAAGTTTTTATTGGTGATGGTCTGGGCTCTGAGACCCCCACCAATCACTAAACCTTAAAGGTGCTGGCCAACACGGCTCTATTTGGACAGCAGAGAAGTAGTATACATACTCACAGAAAGTCTATGAACCAATACACCACTAACTTGGCTTTCCAAGGAGATCTGATCAGGGACCAATAGGAACAATGGGCAGTCGAGAACCACTGACCCCTTCAGTTATGAAATTACAATTGTCCTTTAGGCCTGGCCTACACTGCAACTTTTTGTAGCACTACTGATGAAATTTAACTATTGAGTGACAGCTGCAGTCCACAAGATTGCATACAATCTAATGTTTTCCCTTGGACTGCAGTTGTAGTTTGATGGTTAAACTCAATGTATAACCCTACAAAAAGTCACAGTGTAGCCCTAACCTTAAAGAGGCTGTCTGTTTTTTGGAAGAAACAATTTAACACAGGGTTTCGCCTGCAATAAAGAAGTGATCATAACTTACCTGGCAGATCCCAAGCCGCCACTCCAGTTCTCCTTCGCGGTGCACCGAAGAGGCCAGTGATTGGCTGCACCGGTCACATGTTGTCGACGTGATGTCACCGCTGCAGCCAGGTAAACAGAACCAGGCCAAGAGAACCAGAGTGGCCCTTTTAAACTCATAACTGCACCCTTTTTTGTAACACATTTTACTTAAAAATGTACAAACCTTATTGTAACCTGATTTCCCAAACAACATTTTATAACAATAAGCTTATATTACCTGTTACAGTACATAGTATAGTTCTTGTTATGTAACAAGGCCCTGTTTAACCTAGTAAGGTGGACCACTATGCCACTGGTCCAGATGAGCAGGTCTTGAGTTGCGCTGGTGCAGCAGAGCAGAAGTACCAATGGAGTAGAGGTGGAGTGGTGATACTGATGCTCAGCTGTAGATGTGCAGGGATGAAGCAGAGTTGACGCACACTTAACATAGTAAAGCTGATATGGCTCTGCCAATGTAGCAGAGTTGGATGTAACAAAGATGATGTAGTGACTGAACAAAACAGATGAACAGACTGGTAGCAGGGACGTAGAACTTCCTGAACAATCAGGTGCTGTCCTACTGTCAGAAGAAGGTTTAAATAACCTACCCATGTGATGTAACTGCTGCACACTTAGTTGCCACAGAGATGAAGCAGGGGATCTAGAGCAAGGAAGGGAGCAAGACAGTGCTAGGTCCAGCACAGGTGAGTAACATTTTAATAAAACTTATTAATGTACAATATTTTAATTAGAAGTTTCAAACTTGGCCTGAATACTGACCCTGTCCCGCAGAAATGTATTTTCTGCTGTTGTTCTAGCACAGGTGGAGAGATTCCTCTCCTTCTCTGCTTCTGTATCGGTGATGTTTTTCAAGGGGACTGGCTGTCTCACATTATTAGCTAAGCCAGCCACTTTCTCTGCCTCTTATTGAAGAAAGGTTTCAAACCTCCAACTGTCAGATCAAAATTGAAAAAAATAAATATATATATAAAAATCCTGAAAATATCACTTTTGTTATGGACCAGTGAGTGTGAACCCACTGTGCCAGCTCACTGACTTGGCGCTGCATTAACCCTTGTACAGGGATCTGGACTTCGCTGTGGATTAGCAACCATATCACTACCTTCTGGGATCCTCCTGGTGTAGTTGGCAGCTGACCCACTGGGGTCATGGACTCTGGTGCAAGTACCAGGAGCTCAGGATACCAAAAACACATCAAAACTGAAGGTATAGTATGAACAGTCACTAAGACTAGAATGCTATTTTTTTTAGATCCAGGCAGTGCACAGTTAATGCAGACACAGGAAAGACAGGTGGGCAGAGTATTGATGAGGCAAACATGAGGCAGGCTGTGGATTTAAATGGAGCACAAGAAGTGTATCCAGACTAGGTTAACTTAAAAACAAACCGGACTGAACTTGGACTTGAAAATGCTAGGACACACAGACAGGATAGCACACACTTGAAACACGGCAAGAATACAGGCAGAAGATAACGCAGGATAAACATAGGAAAATCGTAATAGCACTAAACTATCAGAACTCCTTTGCTGGTCACCATGGAACCTAAAGCTCAGGTGCCTTCCTGCTGGAGATGGTGCCTTAATACCCAGGAACCCTCAGCCATTGGCTGGGGAAGGATTTGGGAGCACTCACACTGGCCCTTTAAGAGGCTGGAGGTGAGAGCAAGCACCCTAACTGAGCATGGAGGCAGCAGCATGGAGAGAATATTGGTGACCACGACACCGGATGACATGGTAAGTGGCACAGTGCCCACACCCATAGTGTAAATAGGGAGTGCAGCAGGCAAAGACTGCAGACGTAACAACTTTTTTATTGTAGAGTTTGATTAATGGGTGAAAGGGGGTTGATAACATGCACGTAAGTCTGTCACCCTCCTCCTGGGGACATGTACAGGTAAAACAGGAAAACAATGGGCCAGATTTATCATTAGCTCAGGTAAGAATAATGGAGTGAAAAAGTCCCCAAAAAAGCCCCAAACGCTAAAACCGCACAAATTTGCGACTTTCTTCTGCTCTGCACTATGTTCGCCAGTTTTCTGAAAGTGGGCGTGTTTTCTTATGTAAATGAATCTCTAGACAGATTTACTATTGGGACTATTTAAAAAGTCGCAAAAAAGTCACAATTTCACTCCAGTGAGGACCATGCTTATCTTATGAGACTTTTTAATAGAATGTGCGACTTTTTCATAAAAACGTGCAACTTTTTCATAAAAATTTGCAACTTTTTCGTAAAGCTGCTTACTGACGGATAAACTGCTACCGTCAAATCACATTTATTACAGTCTTAAAGGGCTGATCATAAATCTGACTTGGCTAAAACTGACTTTAGCCATATGTTAAAGTGGAGTGAGCTGTCAGAGTCATGATAAATCTGGCCCAATGTTTTTTTTTTTTTCCTGCTCTAGCCTGTCATCACATACCTGTTGACCCCCTTCCCCCAGACTGGCTGAGATCACAGCTATCAGAAGGGGAAAAAGACTAATTTAACCCTTCATATCTTGGGTTGGGTAGAACCTACAGGTGTGTGCCTGGTCTTGTTTAGAGCTGACAATCAAAGCTTTTAATGATCAAGTTCACAGTTCTAGGTGAGATACATGGCGAGTTAGGCCCCTTGCAGACGAGTGTTCCTCCCGTAGCAATCAATATAATGCTATGTGACCCCCAGCGCTGGGAGGTCAGGCCAGGAGCTACTTTGCGGACTCGCTGCAGAAGGAACGATCGTCTGCAAGGGGCCTTACAGTTTCGGGTTGGGGGTGAAAGCTGCAGGTTTAATTTGCAATGTGCTGTATCAGGGCAATAGCCAACTGCTTGGTCTTGTTTAAACGTTTTGATTATCAGCTTTAACACAAGACCAAAATTGCAGTTGTAGCCCAATCATAGCCTAAGATTTATCAAAAATGCCCTTCCCCCCCCTTATGCAGCCACACAGCCCCCAAACTGTATTTGTTCAAAATGGTATTGTCCTTTACTGCCTGGAGGAACACTGGGATGGTCATAAAGCACATAGAATTGTACAGCAGTTAGCACTAAATCCTACATTTGGTTGGTCAAATGTGCATGTTGGGTGGATAGCAGTTACTGGATAGCTCTAGTGCTATTCGTTCTATAGGACTCAATCCTAGTGGCTATCAGGGGCCTTCTAGTGCACATAAAATTAGTGATATACGAGGTAAATGTGTACATCAAAAAGTGTAGCGATCATCAGTCAGCTTGCAGGGCTATACACACTTAGGGGCACACTTAGTAAGACCAGCGTTTTAGATGCCGGTCTTAATAAGCCCTTCTGCTGGCAGCGGCACCAGCCTGTACATAACTTCGGCGTATCTACCGCCATGTAAGACTACTTGCTTGGTGTCTTAAATTTAGACCATTTTCTACACCTAAACCAGGCATAGAAAATGATAAATGAGATGGGCCTGCCAGCCCGTTCCCGCCCACGCCACACTCCCTTTTTTAGACCTTGCGTAAGCGGGGAAGAATTTGCAGATTCTGTGTGCAACAGAATTTGTGCAAGATATACGCCACAAGAGTGGTGTATATCTGTTTGTAAATGTTCCCCTTAATTCATATCTGTTTTTAACAGAATTTTCTACAACGTATCCACCATCCAGCTCACATGCTTCTCCATAGCAAGATGGAATGTTCTCTTGAAACAGTATAACCATTCATTCATAAGATGGCTTGCTCAGATTTCCAGGAATTGTTAGACAGAATATTTCAGATGTAATGCCAACTGTAATACCAGCACAAACTATATTTAAATGATAGGCATCTTTGCATTTCCTTTGTTAATGACATAAAGTATTGTACCTCTCTGTAAATAATGTAATAACCTAGACCTGAAACTGGCCGCACTTAATTATTTTCACTGAAACAAAATTTTATGTTTCATTTGTTAAAGTGTGGGTAGTTTACTATATGCAACATAAAAAGCAAAATCTATTATACTCAGTTGGGACACAGAATCAAATATCTTGTCTGCTAATGATTTTTTTCAGTATTGTTCTGCTAGAAACATATTGATCAATCTTGGGCCTGATCATTTTCAAGACCAACTGTCTATCTTTTCTTTAGGATACAGGAAAAAAAATAAAAATTCCCCCACAGTTTTATGGGTTTTGTCCCTACGGCGTTCCCTATTAGTGATGAGCGGCAGGGATCATATTCGAATTTGTGATATTTCACAAATATTTTGTAGAATATTCGGCGAATATTGGCAAATTTGAATATTCAATATATTCTACGATTTTTTTTACTCGAAAAATCGTCAAGGTAATGATCGCATAATATGCAAATTTTTATCGCAAATTTTTTAATTGCCAAGCAAAAACATGATTCCTCCCTGCTTCTTGCTTGTGGGCCAATGAGTCATAGCACTATATCGAATATATATATTTTTTCAAATATTCGTAATATTCTAAAACAAGAATATATAGCAATACAGCGAATATATAAAAAAAAAGAATGTAGAGCAATTTAGCTAATATGGTGCTATAATCTTTTTTTCCAATTTTACCTTCAGATGAAAAAAAATTACAACTATTAGACAAAGAAGATTATAGCACTATATTAGCTAAATTGCTCTATATTCATTTTTTTGAATATTTGCTATATTTATATATATTCTTGTTTTATAATATTACGAATATTCTAAAAAACTAATATATTTAGAATATAATAGAGCAATTTAGGTAATATAGTGCTAAAATCTTTTTTTTTTTGTTGAAATTTTTTTCCAATCTGAACTTCAGATGAGAAAAAAAATTAAAACTATTAGACAAAGAAGATTATAGCACTATATTAGCTAAATTGCTCTATATTTGGTTTTTTTTCCAAATATTTGCTATATTGCTATATATTCTTGTTTTAGAATCTTACGAATATTCGAAAAAAATGAGAATACTAAATTTTTCGAATATTCATAATATTCTAAAACAAGAATATATAGCACTATAGCGAATATTCGAAAAAAACCCGAATATAGAGCAATTTAGCTAATATAGTGCTATAATGCTTTTTTAATAGTTGAAATTTTTTTAACTATTAGACAAAGAAGATTATAGCACTATATTAGCTAAATTGCTTTTTATTCATTTTTTCGAATATTCGCTATATTGCTATATATTCTTGATTTAGAATATTACGAATATTCGAAAAAACAAATATATTCGATAAAGTACTATATATTAGTTTTTTAGAATATTCATAATTTTTCCCATCTAAAGTCATGATTCCTCCCTGCTTCTTGCTTGTGGGCCAATGAATCATTGGCCCACAAGCAAGAAGCAGGGAGGAATCATGTTTTTACTCGGCAATTGAAAAATTTGCGATAAAAATCTGCATTACAAAAATTCGCAATCAACAATACTCCTAAAGTCAAATATACTGCAGCCTTCTCATTGGCCCACAAGCTAGAAGCAGGGAGGGATCATGTGTACTGATTAAAAAAATCTTGAATATTTAAAATCACAAATATATATAACTATATTCTAAATATTTGAGAATTTTCGATTATATCCGCGATAAAAATTTGCAATTCGAATATTCGTGATCAACACTAGTATGTAACTGGCTCAATCATAGAAAACAGAGGGTGTTTATTAATGGTACACACTCAGATTGGGTCACTGTCACTAGCGGAGTACCTCAAGGGTCAGTATTGGGCCCTATTCTCTTCAATATATTTATTAATGATCTTGTAGAAGGCTTGCGCAGTAAAATATCAATTTTCAGATGACACTATAAACTGTGTAAAATAATTAACACTGAAGAGGACAATATACAGCTACAGATGGATCTGGATAGATTAGGGGCTTGGGCAGAGAAGTGGCAGATGAGGTTTAACACTGACAATTGTAAGGTTATACACTTGGAAGGAATAATGTAAATCACCCGTACATACTAAATGGTAAAACACTCGGTAACACTGACATGGAAAAGGACCTAGAATTTTAATAAACCGCAAATAAAGCAGTAAAAATCAGTGTCAGGCAGCTGCCGCCAAGGCCTATAAGATAATGGGTTGCATCAAAAGGAGCATAGATGCCTGTGATGAGAACATAGTCCTACCACTTTACAAATCACTAGTCAGACCACACATGGTGTACTGTGTACAGTTCTGGGCTCCTGTGAACAAGGTAGACATAGCAGAGCTGGAGAGGGTTCAGAGGAGGGCAACTAAAGTAATAACTGGAATGGGGCAACTACAGTACCCTGAAAGATTATTAACATTAGGGTTATTCACTTTAGAAAAAAGACGACTGAGGGGAGATCTAATTACTATGTATAAATATATCAGGGTCAGTACAGAGATCTCTCCCATCATTTATTCATCCCCAGGACTGTGACTGCGACAAGGGGACATCCTCTGCGTCTGGAGGAAAGAAGGTTTGTACACAAACATAGAAAAGGATTCTTTACGGTAAGAGCAGTGACACTATGGAACTCTCTACCTGAGGAGATGGTGATAGTGAGTACAACAAAAGAATTCAAGAGGGGCTTGGAAGAATTTGTGGAGTGTAATAATATTGCAGGCTATAGCTATTAGAGAGGGGTTGTTGATCCAGGGAGTTATTCTGATTGCCTGATTGGAGTCGGGAGGAATTTTTTCCCACTTAAGTGGGGAAAATTGGCTTGTACCTCACAGTTTTTTTTTCCTTCTTCTGGATCAACTTGCAGGATAACAGGCCGAACTGGATGGACAAATGTCTTTTTTCGGCATAATATACTATGTTACTATGTTATCCCTCCCATCAGGTGTAAAATAGGCCCCCATTTTGGCCTTGTAGTGAGTGTCTAACAAGGTGGAGAGCCAGTAGTCATCACTTTGCTAAATGGTGATAATGCGGCTGTCACTACACAAGCAACTCAGCTGGAATCTGGCCATTTGCACAAGGGAATCGGAGGGACTCCCTGCCTCCATCTCCACTGCATACTGCCACGGTGTGTCGAGGTCATCTACCTGGCCTTCCTCATCGCCCTCATGCTCCTCCTGTTCCTCTCCTGTCACTTGGGCAGATAAACCACCTATTTCTGTATTCAGGGCTCAGGTGGCTGTGAAATGTACGGGCCATGTCTCCTGTCACCTGGCCAGCCATATTTATTAGCATCTGCTCCAGGACATGAAGGGGTAAAATGGCATCATTCATCCCTTAGTCCTGGTGACTGACAAAGTGGCCTCCTCAAAGGGCCTGAGCAAACGGCAGGTGTCACGCATGAGCTGCCACTGACTAACATCAGAGTTACACAGGGGAGTACCCCTGTCTGCCTGCATCATCACAAAATTGTTCACGTCTTCCTCTGCTCATATAGTCAGTCCAACATGAGGAGGGTGAAGTTCCAAAATGTGGAAACCTTGCATATGAGGTGATGTTGGGGAACACCATTCTGACTTTGAACCAGTTTACAAAAATTTTAAAGACATGCTCGATGCAGTGCGCATGTGTCAGCCCTCCTTGACGCAGCGCCAGCGCAATGTTCTTCCCATTAACAGTGACCATATTTTCCGATCTTTAATTGATAAGACAGACAGTATTTAATTTCTTGATTCATGACACTGAGCAGTTCCTTCCCACTGTGACTTTGTTTGCCCAGGCTGGCCAGGTGCAGAACAGCATGTGCTTTGCATAGGTGGTATTCTGGAGGACCACTCCAAACTGTGCCTACAGTGGAGGCTGAGGACAAGGTAGAGGAGGAAAAGGCGAAAGAGGACATTGGTGTCGCAATCACAGCATGTGAAAGCAGAGGTGGCATTACCATCACCTGGTCAAGTTGCCCTCTGGGCCAGAACAACATTAACTCAGTGGGCCATAAAGGACCATTCTTCCAGCTCCACATGTGAACTGTACCAGACAACAATAGGCTTATGGAGTGGCCCACCTTCTGCTGTACGTATATATGCAAAGCTGGTACAGTATTTTTTAGAGAAGTAGTGATGGCTTGGGACTCTCCAGCTTGGCTGGGCACAAACCATCAATTCTCAGAAATGTGCAGAGTCAACCACATGGAAAGAGAGGGACTGTAGTGCCAATAACTTGGCCGGGAGCAGGTTCAGCTTCTGCACTGTTAGATTAGTGCACACTTACTGTTGTCTCTTGTCTCTGCAATCGCCTCTGATCGATTGTGAAACGCATGACGAGCAGGATGACGAGCATCAGGACCAGTAGACGATAGTTCCCATTCATAATGCTGTCAGTGTTATCCATTACATTCCAGAACTCTAAGGGTTACATAGCATCATAAATCAATATAATGCTACAGTATGTGACCCCAGCAGTGCTGGGAGTTCAGGACAGGAGCTGTCTTATACTCACACTGAGTCCGGAGTGTGCAACTCGCTTGTCTGAAAGCGGCCTAAGGCTGGTTTGCTTTAGGCACTTGGAACAGCAAACCCTGCACAGTTTGGCACTTGGGAACTGTTTTCCATCAGAAAAAAAACACTTTTAAAGACGCAAAGTACACACAAGTATGTTAGGAATGCGTCTGCGATCTCTTGTGGGGCAATGCTAGTTATATAGATGAAAATTATGTGGCAGATTTCCTTTAAGTATTACAACACAGGAAAAACTATATGAATGTAGTATTGCTCGCTGTAATTGTACTGACATGTAGACTGAAGGTAAGAGGTCTGTTTTACCACAAAGGGAATGCTATAAAAACGAAACCCATTAAACTAATTAAATTTCACCCCATTTGGCCTTTGTTTCCAGCTTCTCACTATATCATATGTAATATAAAATAGTGCCATTAGAAAGTTCAACTTGTCCTGCAAAAACCATGCTGTATATGGCTATATGAATAATAATTAAAAAAAAGTTATGACTCTTAGAGAGAAGGCAGTAAAAAAAAGAAAGCGCAAAAAACTGAAAATCACCCTTTCCTTAAAGTGGTTTTCTGGACTTTGATGACCTGATATTCTCCGGATAGGTCATAAATATCAGATCACTGGGGTCCAACACCGGCACCCCTGCCGATCAGCTGTTTGAATGAAAGACCCAGGCTGCTGCTATGTCGACAGTGAGCAGGAAGACAGAAGAGAGATGGCATGTGTGCGTCTTCCCTTCATACAGCTGATCGACGGGGGTGATTGTCACATACTTAATCTTTTTTTGATTTCTATAAATTACTGACTAGAACAGCAATAGTTTAAACGATAATTTGTAGTTATATACCTATCAGTTTTTCCAATAGTTCTGTTGGTCAGCAAATATTCATCTTATTACAGCGCTTACTGATTTCCAAGATATAATTATCAGTATAACAGAGCACTCTTTCAGTCATCATTAATATGGGAGAGTTTACACAGAGCATGCCCCAACTTTTCTTTTGGCGCTTGCACTGTGAGTACAGTGGGATGCCAGGCATGAATGTTCTTTTTGAGCTATTGGATCCAGAACATGGTGAGATTTCAGTTTTTTAACTCTAAGGACCATAATATGGAATCATTAATTGTGAACATCAGGCGAAAGATGTTTTAGATTAGGACAGTTATTATAATTTTTAATTCACTTTCTGGGATATAACTTGCCACTATATGAAAAGGTTGAATTCATGAATATTATTAGAGATGAGCGATAGGCACTATTGACAGTGATTGGGAAATACTTTATTGTGGAAAAATAACAATTGAGCAGTTTGGGAAAGATTATTCATAGTGTAGGGAAAGGATAGGGAGGTATTATCCACACTATAGGGAGAGAGCAGGGACCAATAGAACAGTGTACAGCCTGGGCAATAGGAGCCGTGACCTTATGCCCATGCAATGAATGTTTATTTCTCTACCATAAGCCGTCTCCAAAGGCGTTTCAGAGAATTTGGCAGTACATCCAACCGGCCTCACAACCGCATACCACGTGTAACCACACCAGCCCAGGAACTCCACATCCAGTATGTTCACCACCATGATCATCTTAGACCAGCCACCCGGACAGCTGCAGCAACAATCGGTTTGCATAACCAAAGAATTTCTGCACAAACTGTCAGAAACCGTCTCAGGGAAGCTCATCTGCATGCTTGTCGTCCTCATCAGGGTCTGGACCTGACTGCAGTTTGTCGTCGTAACCGACTTGAGTGGGCAAATGCTCACATTCGATGGTGTCTGTCATCATGTTGGAGAGGCGTTCTGCTCATGGAGTCTCGGTTTTCACTGTTCAGGGCAGAGCGTGTGTGGCGTTGTGTGGGTGAGCGGTTTGCTGACGTCAATGTTGTGAATAGAGTGCCCATGGTGGCGGTGGGGTTATGGTATGGGCAGGCGTATGTTATGGACAACGAACACAGGTGCATTTTATTGATGGCATTTTGAATGCACAGAGATACTGTGACCAGATCCTGAGGCCCATTGTTGTGCCCTTCATCCATGACTATCGCCTCATGTTGTAGCTTGATAATGCACAGCCTCATATTGCAAGGATCTGTACACAATTCCTGGAAGCTGAAAACATCCCACTTCTTGCATGGCCAGCATACTTACCAGACACGTCACCCATTCAGCATGTTCGCGGTACTCTGGATCGGCGTATACAACAGCATGTTCCATTTCCTGCCAATATTCTGCAACTTCGCACAGCTATTGAAGAGGAGTGGACCAATATTCCACAGGGCACAATCAACAACCTGATCAGCTCTATGCAACGGAGATGTGTTGCACTGCATGAAGCAAATGGTGGCCACACCAGATACTGACTGGTTTTCTGACCCCCCCACCACCACCACCACCACCATTAAGGCAAAAACTGTGCACATTTCTGAGTGGCCCTTTATTGTGGGCAGTCTAAGGCACATCTGTGCAATATTCGTGCTATCTAATCAGCATAATCAGAACCTTGATATGCCACACCTGTGAGGTGGAATGGATTGTCTCACTAACAAAGATTTAGATTCGTGAACAATATTTGAGAGTAATGGGTCTTTTGTGTATGTTTCAGATCTTTGAGTTCAGCTCATGCAAAATGGGAGCAAAACCAATAGATACAGTACATCCATTCATCCTGGATTCTGGGGTGAAATTGCAGCCTGATACTACAATTTTTTTATTTTATTTTTATATATATATATATATATATATATATATAAGTACATTCATTCATCCTTGATTCTGGGGTGAGATTGTGGTCTGATACAACACATTTTGGGGTATTCTTATTTTATATATAAGTACATCCATTCATCCCTTGCCTCTGTAGTGAAATTGCGGTCTGATACAACCAATTTTGGGCTGTATTTTGTTTATATAGAAGTACATCCATTCAGCCTTGATTCTGGGGTGACATTGCGGTCTGATACAAGTTTTGGGATGTAATATTTTTATTTATAAATACAGTACATCCATTCATCCTTGATTCTATGGTGAAATTGCGGTCTGATACAACAATTTTTGGGGTGCATTTTTATTTATTTATAAGTACATCCATTCATCCTTGATTCTGGAGTGAAATTGCGGTATAATACAACAACTTTTTCTATAAATACATCCTTGATTCTGGGGTGAAATTGCAGCCTGATACTACAGATTTTAGTGTGCTCAAATTATATTACATGTAAATATATTTGTTAATCCCTAGTTATGGAGTTGGTGTTTTGCCCTCGCAGTTTCTGTTAATGTACAGTATGTTAGACAGACAGGTTACAGGCCCTTCTAAAACAACGGGCAGTGGCCAAAATGTTTCTGGAACTGGCCAAAGTAACAGCAGAAGAAGGGGGAGTGGTAGCAGCAGTCTCAGCGACAGTGTCATCTAGTGGTCGTGTTTTGACCAGCAACCCAGCTGTCTTTGAATGGTTGTTCTGCTTCGTCAGCGGTGACATTAGACACCCCCAGCCTGGAGCCGGTGGGTTCCTCTGACACCAGACTTAGTTGGCATGGCTTGGGAACAAGCTCTGTGTCCCCACCTGTCCTAATCCTGCCTCTGTTATTTTCTGTTCCTTCAGCTCGAGAAGTATTGCATGCCATTGGCTCAGTTCAACTTTTCAGCGAGGACAAGCTTCTAAAGGACAGTCAGCAGTTACTGCCCAGGCGAGATCTGGAGGAGAGATCCACTGATTCCTCCGGTAGGCAGGCGAGTAGCAACGATGAGAGTCACGTGGGAGCTGCTATTGCGAGCGGTCAGGCACATGGCCTTCAGACTGGTGAGGGTGACATCAGTGACGTGCAGACAGTAGAAAATGATGATGTAGTCAATCGCACATGGAAGCCGAGTCATCTTAATCAGAAGAAGAGGGTGGCAGCTTGCCCATTATGCAGCGGCTGAGCCAGCAGGGTAGTAGCGTGACAATGAGTCACCAGGGTGTCAGCAGTGTGATGTTTGGAGTCAAATGTGCCTGGGGTAGACCGCCTGCTACACAGGAACCTACCTATCTGGAAATAACTAGTGGTGCAGGGGCTTGTGAAGCAGCGGTAGCAGTCAGTCAGCATGGAGTGGTGGGCGGAAAATGACATACTCGGTGGTTTGAGAATTTTTCATCAAGCTGGTGGAGGACGGCAGCATGGCCATTTGTAGAATCTATGGGCAGAAGGTGAATCATGGCCACAGTGCCAATGTTGGCACCATGGCCCTGCATCAACACAAGCAGCGTCACCATAAAGTGAACAGTGGCACTAATGTAGTAGTACAGCCTGACGCAGCAACCGCTGCATCACCCAGTGGCACGCGCCTCATCTCCTGCATTCAAGCTCCACCACCTCAATAGAAGAAAGCAGTGTTTCGTTCCCGTCATCTACTGGTTCTGATGCTCCTGCTCCTCCTATTCCTCATCACTTGTTTTGTCAGCAATCAATCACCGAGGCGATTGCAAAAAGACAACAGTATTTGTGCACTCGTCCAATGGCACAGAAGCTGAACATGCTCCTGGCCAAGTTACTGGTACTACAATCCCTCCATTTCCCTGTGGTGGACTCTGCACCTTTCAGAGAACTGATGGCTTGTGCCGAGCAAAGGTGGAGAGTTCCAAGCCGTGATTACTTTTCCAGAAAGGCAGTACCAGCCTTGCACACGTATGTTGAACAAAAGGTGGGCCAATCCTTGAGCCTGTTAGTGTCTGCTAAAGTTCACGGCAGCACCGACATGTGGATTTGTAACTACGGTCAAGGACAATATATGTCCTTTATGGCCCACTGGGTAAATGTGGCTCCTGCCCAGCCACACCAATAACTTGGCCAGGTGACGGCACTACTGACTCTGCATTCTCAAGCTGTGGGTCCTGCGCCAATGTCCTCCTCTCCTCCCTCATCCTCCACCTTGTCCTCAGTCTCTACTGCAGGCACAATTCAGAGTGCTACTCCAGAATACAACCTATGCAGAGCAATGCAGTGTCAGGCTGTTCTGCACCTGGTTTGCCTGGTGCCAAGTCACACCGGGCAGGAACTGCTCCACGTCCTTCAAGAGGAAATCGAATCCTGGCTGTCTCCTCGCCAACTTAAGATCAGAACCATGGTCAACGACAACAGGAAGAACATTGCATCGGCACTGCATCAAGGAGGGCTGACCCATGCGCCCTGCATGGGGCATGTCTTTAATCTGGTTGTAAAGCGTTTCCTGAAGTCTTCCACCCAACTACAAGACATCCTGAAAACTGAAACTGTGCATACATTTCAGCCACTCTTACACGGCAAAGCAAATCCTCCTTGATCTGCAAAGGCAGAATAGCGTTCCCCAACATCGCCTCATGTGCGATGTTTTCACCCATTGGAACTTTACCCTCCACATGTTTGACCGACTATATAAACAGAGGAAGGCCATCAACAATATCTTGGTGATGCAGGCAGCCAGGAGCACTCCCCTGTGTAACTTCGATGTGACACCTGCCATTGGCTCAGGCCCTTTGAGGAGGCTACTTTATTTGTCAGTCGCCAGGACTATGGGATGAACGATGTCAATGCATTCCTTCCTGTGCTGGAGCAGATGCTAATAAATCTGGCTGGACAGGGGACAGGATATGTGGCATCTACATCTCGCGGCCACCTGAGCCCTGTGGGGGCTGAATTAGAGGAGGAGGAGGACATTCACGCACAAGCAAATTATACAGAAATGGGTGCTTTTCTGCACAAGTGACAGGAGAGGAGCAGGAGGAGCATGAGTTGCCTGAGGAGCTAGAGGGCAATGAGAAAGCCAGGCAGATGACCCCCCCCCAGACACCATGGCAGTATGCAGTGGAGATGGAGGCAGGGAGTACCTCTGAGACCCTTGCGCAAATGGCCAGATGCATGCTGAATTGCTTGTGTAGTGACAGCCATATTATCACCATTCAGCAGAGGGATGACTACTGGCTCTACACCATGTTAGACCCTCGCTACTGCTCCAAAATGGGGGCCTTTTTTCCACCTGCTAAGTGAGAGGATAAAGTGAACTACTATCGAGACATCCTATGTAATCAGTTGCCTGCTGCCTATTTACGCTATTGCCCATCCTCGAAGGTCTGATCGGGGGGGCCCTCTGTGCTCACGTTCCACTGCCTTGGCTGCTGGAGGGGAGTGGGGGGTCAGGAGCAGCACCAGCTCCATCAGCAACAACTTAAGACTGGAGTCTCTAATGAGCACTTTTCTTCACCCGCCTAGTGAAGAAACCACCTACCAGCAGCAGCAAGACATGGGGCAGAACCTGAACCAACAGGTGGTGGCATACTTGGACTGCTCCTTGCCACCCCACATCCAAGATACCCTGCATTACTGGGCAGCCAAACTTGAATTGTGACCGCAACTGACCGAACCCTGGACAAGCTTTCCTGCCCAGCCAGTAGTGTGGCATCAGAGCGGGTGTTTAGTGTGGCTGGGGGCATAGTTACCCCAAGGAGAACTCACCTTTCTGCTCAAAATGTGGGTAAACTGTCCTTTGTGAAGATATATCAGGTGTGGATCAGCCAGGATTTCCACACGCCAGTGCCTGATGCATCAGACTAGATCATTCTGGGTGCCACACCAAAAGTTTGTGAAAAGAGACCCTTTTCTTCTGGCCACCTGCTTTAGCCACAAATCTGATGCTGCCACTCGCCTGATGCCACACACCTGCTGCCTCTGTTGCCATCTTCTCCTACTTCCACTTACTATCTTGTGCTCTTACTGCCTCTGTTGTTGCCCCCCACCTCCGCACTCTTTGACTGGACCACTGTGTTGACTCCTCATGCGGTTGTCACCTCACCACTCTGTGACTGGTCCATTGTGTTGACTCCTCATGTGGTTGTTACCCTCCCTACTCTGTGACTGGGTCACTATGTTGACTTGTTGTACTTTTTCATAGGTATATAAAATTTATATCAAAATATCCTAATTATAGTGGATTTTATATACAGTATAATAGACAATATTGTGTTATATTCACCATTGAGTATGTATTTTAAAATAGGCCGAAAGAGGTTCATGGAGAGGACACAGTTCATATAATTTCTTCTCTATAGATGTACCCGTCTGAGAAGAGTCATTCTTGTCTCCTTATAGAGTTATGACTGAGATAAGGATTTTATTTGGTGCTAATTATCCCTACGGTTTAATGTCTATTGATGAAGCAGAAAATCTGTGATGTATATCTATAATGAACATTAAGTTTTAGTATAAGATAATCAATAGGACATATGTATTGTACTATGTTGTTAAATATTATGAAGGACGTCTATTATATTATATATTTCTCACTAGGAACGCATACACTCCTAAAGCATGATGAGAAGAATTTTAAGTATAAACTTTGTTAGTAAGATAGTGTTATTTTAACTAACAATCAATCAACCGTTGGAGTAACAGAGGAGACACACATGTCTGTGAGAGTACAAGGTCTATTGTATTATTATCGGTACCATAAATTTGGTATCTTGGGAAAGTGTCTCAAATGGTACCCAAATGTGTTTTAATTGGTTTATGTGTCAAAAATAATCCCTTAGCTCTGATTTAGGATTCCTTATATTATGTGTATGGAATGTAAGAGAAATCAGACCTGAACAGTTAACCCTTAAAAGTGATGATGCTAGTAGCTTATGAAATAGTGCCACCTAGGTATGAATAGGTAACATTGCACCAACGGCTAAAATGCATTCTGGGTGAGACAGTGACATAACAGTCATTATCATATGTACACGCCTAAATGACAATGATTGAAAAACTCCAAGTTAGGAAGGTGTGTCTAACTGATAAGTTTGTGATCATAACATATATCACACACACATGAAGGGGAAAAAACAACAGGGAGCAACAGAAAAGACAGCAAACACAGAGAAACAAAGAAAGATACAAAGAAAGAAAGGAGGGACCCCAGGAGAAAATCCTAATGATCAGAATGGACTTTAGCGCTGACTTCCCTTAGATTCTATGTTTATATGTTAGACTCTATGTTTATATGTCAGCTTTTACCCCAAAACAATCAGTCTCCTAAATGCTCTGAGATTATTGCCCCTTCCTAGGATAGAAACTACCACAGACTGAAAGTGACTGCTGCATTCATGAACCCATGATAATCTCTTGTCTGCAGTGGTGTCTGAATCAGTGTATATATACTCATAAGCACTTCCTACTTTGCTCTTGCTATATATATGCTGTGAACTGTGAATAGTAATGCCTTCCAGTGCAATGTTTTGTTTTTTTCTAGTGTAATGCTTTAGTTTAAATGTCAGTTCTTGTTCCTCTGTCCATGGCATCTAGGATTGCTCCAAACAACATTTCATTGTATTGTACTTTGTATTACATTGTATTGTACAGTGACAATAAAGGCATCTTATCTTATCTATCTTATCTTATCTCTGCATATCATCTGCATTCTCAGGTAACATATAACTTTATTATGTGTAGTATCGATTTAATTAATTGACCTGATATTTAGAAACTTTCCACTTTATTGCGGATGTGTAATTTTAGATGTACTACATCAATATTAGCAATATTCAATAAAGATGCATATTACTGAATAAAATATCTAATATTGATATCAGAGAGAATCTCTGATTGGACTATTCATTCCATAGTCATATCAGGCTTGATAATTTATAACTTATGTAGTGATACTACCCCATATCCGAGATTGGTCATAGTTTGTGCAGAGCAAGGGCTCGTATCTGTCCTTATCACTATTAAGTTTTATATCTCATAATTGTCGTCGGAACGTTTGTATTATATTTTATGTTTGAGAGGTGTTATGGAATGCTGGTAGTCATGTTAGTGCCATCTAGTGGTGAATTTGGGGTACTGCATAATACTGTGTGTTATTGCATATTATTGAGTTTTTATATTGATTAAGCTTTGATTGTATTCCGAGTTATTGTATAATACATTATTTATGTTTTTGCATAGACGCTTGTACCATGGATTACTGATTGCACAACATAATAAAATTAACAACTAATTCTATTTATGTCCACCTCTAGGATCAATTCCCTTTGAAATATTTTCTTTGATCCTTTCTTTTATATAAAACATTTGCTTTATATCCTCAACATAAATTGGAGGCCCCAGCGAAATAGTGTTAATTTATAAATTATTTGTGCAAATAGTAAAAGGTTCCATCAATTTCTTGGCTAATCAGATTGTTTATCTATCTGTGTGCTAATTATTGGTAAGGAAAATGAGTGCAGCCAGTAGTGAAGCAGTTTATGGTGACACTATTGGAGATAGTCCATCTAGCCTGGAACAGTTAATCCACAACATTGTTGAATATATAAATTCACGGTTGGGTTTGGATCACGATGTGACTGTATGGTTAAGTGAGCTGCAGGCAGAGGCCAAGAGAGAATGTGTGGATGTATTGACATCACTTGGTACAGTCAGGAGACATCTAATCTATTTTTGTGCGCTTAAAAATAACGCCAGTAAAGACCAACTTAAAGCGTGAGCTCGATCTCAGCTATGTTGCCTATCATTAACTAAAAAGGGAGGCAGATGAGCTTAATCTCCATTATTGCAGACTTCAGCAAACAGATAGACCAAGCCATACTATAGTCAATGTTGAAAGTGATCTGTCTGATAATGAGATTTTTGGGTCCTCCGGGTCTCACTCCCTAAAATACAGATATGTCATGAACTCATACTCTTAAAGCAGAATCCATTCGAGGTCCTAAACTACCCGAGTATGATGGCATGATTACACAGGATGCATTAACCCAATTAAATCAGGTGTTTCAAGCTGCAACCACCTTACTAGGCTCTAGCGACACTAAAGGCCATATAAGTGTCCCCCTACACCTTCTCCTAGAGAGGGATGTTAGGGTTAAGTTACCTGTGCCAAGTGAGTATGATGGAAGTGATCGGAGTATGAGCAATTATGACAGTAATGTGGAAAAGTGGGCAGCTTATTCCCTACAGCGCAGGCATGAGTTTGCCAACAAGGGGGGTGAGGGTTTTAGGCGACTGTCATATGCTGATGTGATCTCTAGAAGGAAAAATGCTCAGTGTTCTGAAGAGGATCAGAGTTCCTCGAGTATCATTACATTTCTAAATGTCACTGTACCTAAATTCTCTAAGAGAGGTTCTCCTGAAATTGCTGATCACTTAGAACTGTACCAGTCCACCATGGATTCTTTAAAATTGTTTTCTGATGCAGACAGGATCAGATTCCTACCATGGGCATTTGAAAATAAGTATCGCCACTACTTTATTCCCTTCAGAGATAGGGGGATCTGGGCTTGGCAGGATGTTTTGCACAAGGTGAAATTAGAATTCGGCCCTATTACTGGTGATATTTATAAACTCACATGTAGACCCAATGAAAGTCTCCGGGAATTCCTCTCTATCCTTAAAAATGACTATGGGTTAGTGTATAGGTCCTCAAATTAGGAATCTGGGGAATTCAAACAACTGTTTTATGATGCAATGCCTATGCAAATTTAATTTAGCCTAGCTAGAGATCTTGATCTTAAAGCTCTCTTGGACAGATTGGTGATGGCTGCCACTTCACTGTATAATATCAGTGAGTGCCATGCTATGTGTGAGAAAAGACACAAAAGGTCCCCAGAACAAAACGTAGCAGAAGCGAAAATAACCCCCAACCTGGAATTTGAAATGCAGCCACGCAGGTTCTACTCTCTGGAACTGTTGTCCATTTTTGTAAACTTACCTTGCCATCCATCCCCAAAGGTTCTCAATTGGATTTAGATCAGTGGAACACGCAGGATGGGCCAAAAGAGTGATGTTATTCTCCTGGAAGAAGTCCCTTGTCCTTCGGGCATTGTGTACTGTAGCATAGTCCTGTTGAAAAACCCAGTCGTTACCACACAGACGAGGGCCCTCAGTCATGAGGAATGCTCTCTGTCATGAGGACATAGCCAGCGGCCGTTTGACGCCTCTGCACTTCCTGAAGCTCCATTGTTCCACTGAAGCAAAAAGCACCCCAGACAATTATGGCGCCCCCTCCTCTGTGGCGCGTAGAAAACATCTCAGGTGGGATCTGCTTGTCATGCCAGTAACGTTGGAAACCATCAGGACCATCAAGGTTAATTTTTTTCTCATCAGAGAATAAAACTTTCTTCCACCTTTGAATGTCCCATGTTTGGTGTTCTATTTTCTGTTTTTGAAGCCCTTCAGTCTCAGATGCCGTCTGATGGTTATGGGGCTGCAGTCAGCACCAGTTCTATTTTCTGTTTTTGAAGCCCTTCAGTCTCAGATGCCGTCTGATGGTTATGGGGCTGCAGTCAGCACCAGTTCTATTTTCTGTTTTTGAAGCCCTTCAGTCTCAGATGCCGTCTGATGGTTATGGGGCTGCAGTCAGCACCAGTAAGGGCCTTAATTTGGGTCGAGGATCGTCCGATGTCTTGATGGACAGCCAATTGGATCCTCCGGCTCAGTGCTGATGAAATTTTTTGGGGTCTTCAACTTGCCTTTTTTGTTCCATAACCCTCAGGATCATTTAAGAAATTCCAAATGAATGTCTTACTGCTTCCCACCTCTGCAGCAATGGCGCGCTGTGAGAGATCCTGCTTATGCAGTTCAACAACCCGACCATGTTCAAAAAGGGAGAGTTTTTTTGCCTTTGCCATCACAACATGTTACTACCTGACAGAAAATGACAATGAATCCACATCTTTGCACAGATTTGGCCTTTTAAAGGCATGTGGTCCTAAAATTTGGATCAGATGAAAAACAACCTGTTTCAGTTTAATAGTTATTTTTAATTAATTGAATGCTCAAAAAATGTTTTGTCTCACTCTCATTTCTTCTTGTTGCTCTACTTGGAACCTTGTTAAGATCCAACAATGTAAAATATGATTTTTTGCCATTTTTCAAGTGGTCTTAAACTTTTGATCAGGACTGTAGTTATTTCCAACAGGTTATGGATGTGACAGCAAAGAGGCCAAAATTGAAATCGTTTCATGGCTCTTTGATAAGTGTAGGCGGAGACGATTTGCAGGTAAGAGGTACAGCATGGTTAAAATTTAAAATAGGCAATAAAGTAATTAGACATGCCACACTCATTGTGGACCTTCACTATGATCGACCTCCTGAAAAGATTGAGTTCCATAGTAGACTTCAATGAAGCAATCTGGACTCGGGTAAAGGCACCTATTGACTATGAGTATTCTTGCAATGCACAACCCCATCATAGTTGTCATGTGATTGAATAAATGCTTAACTCTGTTGAAGTTCATTTTAGGAACAACCGGACGCCGGATGTCACGATCCTGAAAAATGGTAAGCCCGGGGAAGATGTCAATGGTACTGCTCATGCCATAATTATCCCGAAGGACAGAATTGAAAAGGTAACCTTGGGTGGGGATGTATTAACTATTTCTCTTGAAGGGGGAAATTACGAAGTTGCGGACTGGACCAAGCATACTCAATCCATGGTACGGATTGAGAGGGTCAGTAATAACTTATTCCCATACAGGTGAACAATATAGCCCGAGTGAAATATGCCTAGTCAGATCTAAAAAGCCAGTTATATAAGTCTAGGTCTCTTAAAACAGGTCGCCAACCCTGAAGTGATTAAAGGTTCCTCTCCACAAGACCAATGAATTCATGATCTGGATGGAGATTCTCAAAGTCATAATGTGATTACAAGATGTCTATTGTCTATTTGCATAGGAGATAAGACTACGGAACATTTATGCATCGTATTGCATGGACCACAGTACCAGATGTATTTAGGTAATGACCTTCTACGCTGATTTGCCGTGCAGATTGATCTGGTTAACAATACTCTGTGGTCCAGATTACCTGGAAACCCAGAGGGGTTCGAGGATGAAGAGCAAGCCTTAAGATGGGGGCAACAGATGCCCTATGCCGTAAGTATCATGGTTGCTGTGAGGTTAAAATCCCTGAAGGATGCAAGCCATTTCTTCTTCCCATTCAAGTAAAGGGGCAAACACTGAAGAATGCAGATTGTCTAACTGGATACAGCAACTCGGCCTGAAAGTAAAGCCCACTCCTACAGCCATCAAAATCCATTGCATATGGTAATTCATAATATGGCTCCCACAGCATATCCTTACAAAAAGGTACCATAATTGGTCTAGGTATGGATTCTGAGTATTACACTTTTGGATTCCAGAATTATGTAATTGGACTTTTCCTGATGAATACTTGACAGAAGAACAAGTAGTGGAACAACATTTTTCCTCAACACCTGAGGGTTTATTCAATATCCACTCTGCTTATCCTTTCAGTACTGAAGAAGGTACAGGCCACATTGAAGAATCATCTTTGGTTTTCAACCATGTGATCGATAAGAAGGAGTATAAGTCTTGCGAACAAGGAAAAGAGAAGGTACGCAATACTCAAAATGATTTAACTAATGAGCTTGAAGAAGCTTACGAGTTAAGTCAACCTGAAATCTTTCCAAAATTTCAGGAACGGGTGGAAGAGCAAATCTCTACAGCTGACGCATGCTCCGATGAGTCGGAGTGTCAACAGCTAAAGGGGCAGAATTTCCTGGACATGCTAAGGACTCTTATGACTGTGGGGAAGCTGACCTACACGTTGCAAGAATCCAGATGGATCCCAATGCACCCCCTGTATATGTCAAACAGTACTGATTTCCGCTGGCAGCTTACGAGTCGCTATCCGAAATCTTTAAGAACTTGGAGAGACGGGGAATCATCGGTCCGGTGCACAGCTCGTTCACCCATCCTATACTTGGGACTCTCAAACCAAATGGTCAATTTCACCTCTGTTCGGACCTAAGGCAGTTAAATAAACAGGTATACACTCACCTAAAGAATTATTAGGAACACCTGTTCTATTTCTCATTAATGCGATTATCTAGTCAACCAATCACATGGCAGTTGCTTCAATGCATGTAGGGTTGTGGTCCTGGTCAAGACAATCTCCTGAACTCCAAACTGAATGTCAGAATGGGAAAGAAACGTGGGCTACAACAGCAGAAGACCCCACCAGGTACCACTCATCTCCACTACAAATAGGAAAAAGAGGCTATAATTTGCACGAGCTCACCAAAATTGGACTGTTGAAGACTGGAAAAATGTTGCCTGGTCTGATGAGTTTCGATTTCTGTTGAGACATTCAAATGGTAGAGTCCGAATTTGGCGTAAACAGAATGAGAACATGTATCCATCATGCCTTGTTACCACTGTGCAGGCTGGTGGTGGTGGTGTAATGGTGTGGGGGATGGTTTCTGGGCACATTTTAGGCCCCTTAGTGCCAATTGGCCATCGTTTAAATGCCAAGGGCTACCTGAGCATTGTTTATGACCATGTCCATCCCTTCATGACCACCATGTACCCATCCTCTGATGGCTACTTCCAGCAGGATAATGCACCATGTCACAAAGCTCAAATCATTTCAAATTGGTTTCTTGAACATGACAATGAGTTCACTGTACTAAAATGGCCCCCACAGTCAACAGATCTCAACCCAATAGAGCATCTTTGGGATGTGGTGGAACGGGAGCTTCGTGCTCTGGATGTGCATCCCTCAAATCTCCAACTGCAAGATGCTATCCTATCAATATGGGCCAACATTTCTAAAGAATGCTATCAGCACCTTGTTGAATCAATGCCACGTAGAATTAAGGCAGTTCTGAAGGCAAAAGGGGGTCCAACACCGTATTAATATGGTGTTTCTAATAATTCTTTAGGTGAGTGTATACAGTATGTCCAGATGCCGTATATTGACCAGTGTTTGGTGAAAATACAGCGGTCCCAAATTTTCACTGCTCTTGACTGTGCGCAGGCATATTGGATGATTAAGGTGGACGAGAAGGATCATTACAAATTGGCCTTCACATTTGGGAAGCAGCAATATGCCTGGACCTGATTGTCTTTCGGTAACATTAATGCAGACCATGAGTTTGCTGTATTCATGCATAAGGCAATGCCTGATGCCATTGAACGAGGTACCTTTATACTATGTGGATGACGTCCTGATCAAAAGCATGACTTTTTAGGAACACATTACAGAACTGAGGCATGTACTAACCCCACTGAGGAAAGCTGGTGTGAAACTTTCTTTGCAGAAGACTCAATGGTGTTGTACCAAAGTCAATTTCCTAGGTCATGAAATCACTGCTGAGGTAATCAACCCACAGAAAGAGAAGGTAAAAGCAGTGACCATTTTGCATCTCGCCTGTCTGGATCGCGATAGGGGGGATTTGGCTGGCTGACTGAGATTGGGACTTTGACTGAGACGGATTCCTGCACGCTTCATGGTTCGTGGCTCCTGGTGGTAACTTTCCTGCGGCCGGTGGTGGAAGGCTGTGGAAGTCTCTTGGGTTGGACGAGCAGGTGCTGTGGTGCCTTCACCCCTTGGATTGTGGTGTGCAGCTGTGGTCGTCAGCGGATGAGGTCTCTGGTGCCCTGGGAGTCTTCTGTGGAAGCCCGTGGAGCGTCAGGTGACCTGCCCCTGCTGCCCTGTGTTCCGTGCTTGGGAGGAGACTAGGTCGTTAATGGACGCCCGTTGAAGTCTCCATGGACGCCCGCTGATTGTCAGGTGCCTTGTTTTACCTGCCCTGTGTGGCCTAGATAAGGTTGCTCTTTGGGCTGAATGGTTATTTTGGACTTCTCCCTTTCATGGTAAGACCGTGAAAGGGAGATTTTTGCCTTATCCGTTGTATCTGAAATCCATAACAATTTGCTACCTAACTTTTACAGGTGCCGTGGGGGGGGAAACGGGCAGGTTTGGTGTTTTGAAAGAGGTTGATCGGTAATGTGTTATACCTTATTAACCATGTAGTGGGGTTTTTGGGGGTGGGTATAAGGGAGGGATTTGCTGTCATCACTGGCGCTATGTGTCCACGTGTCTCACTCCTAGATGGGAGAGTGGGATTCTCTTTTATATATAGTTTATGTCACGTAATATCTTATTTTGGAATGTGAGAGGGTTGGGAGACAGAGTTAAGAGAATGGTGGTTTTTGACCTTGTGGCCCGTCATTTGCCGGCAATTGTGGTATTATTAGAAACCCATGCATCAAGACATAGGCTGTATATACTAAAAATGGTCTGCTCTTGAATATCACGCTTACTTTTCCTCTTATGGGAGAGGGGTCAGCGTATATATTCACCGTGGGATGGAGTTTCAACCGGTTGATAATATGATTGATGAAGAAGGGAGAATTGTTTTTTTGCATGGCTTTTGGAACGGGCAGGAGATTATATTTGCGTTTATTTATATTCTTCCACCGTATAAATCAACTGTCTTTTCTTTACTATCTAAATATATAGCTACAAAGAATCAATGCTTACTATTAGTAGCCGGTGACTTTAACTCTGTCCTTGATCCTGAGTTGGACCGCTTTTCCACCTCCTCTGAGGTAGGACTGGCTCTCCTTTGAGCGCTATTTGCCAGGAGCTGGTGCTGGTTAATATCTGGCATCACCTCTATGGAAATAAGAGAATATTTTCTTGCTTTAGCCAGTCCTATGGTTCAATGTCACATATTGACCTGGCCTTTGTAAGTCAAGATTTGAGTCATCAAATTGTGAAAATGAAGTATGAACCTCATGGAATTTCAGATCATTCCCCAGGCCTGCTATCGTTCAGGGAGGTGGATCTTCCAGCTCCAGTTGGAATTTTTTAATTGAACTCACACTGGTTCGATGTGATAGCGGAGCAACATCTAATTGATCTGGATATACAGGAATTTTGGTGCATCAAAATAGGTTCAATGCATATTACACTATGTGTGGGACGCATTGAAGGCGCATATAAGGGGCCTAAATTTTACTAAAATTAATAGGTATAGATTCAAACTTCACCAAAAGGAGCAACAGCTGACAGAGACAATTAGGAACTTGCAGGGTGCACTAGCTGTTCACAATGAAGAACATATAACCCAGTTAAAGGAGGCCAATTTACAGCTTAAGACACTTATGTATAGTAAAGCTCAACATAAGCTTCTTTTCCAAGGTCAAAACCGCTTCTGTGAATCGGGCAAAATGGGTACGTTTTTGGCACGGTTAGTTGCCAACCAGAGAGAGGCTACTAGTATAAGGGAGATTAGGAATTCAAGAGGGAATGGGGTGAGGTCCCCAGAGTTGATTAGGGAGGAGTTTGTGAAATACTATTCCGCTTTCTATCAGTCCGATCCTACTCCTAGACGGGAAGATATGGATCAATACCTACAACAAGTAGGGTTCCCCCAGTTAGACCCACGGGATAGGGAATTGCTGGATCGCCCCATTCTCTTGGATGAGTTGCGATTGACACTCCCATTGTTGAAATATAATTCATCCCCAGGTCTGGACGGTTTACCGTTTGAACTCTATAGGTATCATGCCAAATCACTTCTCCCCATCTATTTGCAGGTCTTGAATGATTCCTGTTTATCTGGTTCGTTACCTCCGTCATTTAGAGAGGCAGTGATCACCTTGGTTCATTAAAAGGATAAAGATATGTGCTATATGGGGTCATATAGACCCATATCGCTTCTAAATACAGATTACAAAATCTTCACAAAAATTCTTGCTAATCGTCTGAAGAGGGTCATTGCCTCTCTGGTCCATCCAAACCAGACAGGGTTCGTTCCGGGGTGGCAAATACAGATGAGTCTTTACAGGGTGTACTTGAATCTCTCTGTTGGGGGTAGTCTGGACCACTCCATCCTGTCGTTAGATGCTGCAAAGGCGTTTGACAGAGTGGTCTTTTCTGTGGTCTACTATGTCTCACTTCGGTTTGGGGAGTGTATTTATAGAAATGACCCAAATGCTATATGAACAGCCGACAGCTCGCATTAATATTAAGGGATGAGACAGAGGTGTCCCCTTTCCCTCCTCCTTTTTGCCTTATTTATTGAACCATTAGCCTGTAAGATTCGCTCAGATAACCGCATAGACAGCTTTGGGGTGGCGGGAGTGAGCGATAAAATAAGCCTCTACACCGATGACGTTATTTTGTTTGTGGATCAGGGATGGAAAATCCTCTTTTATGTGATGGAAGTAATAGAGGAATTTTAACAGATTTTCGGGTTATCTGATTAACTGGACAAAGTCATCGCTCCTCCCGCTGAACCGCAAGGCCGTAAATGAGGGCAGTGGAGTTCGGGTTCTCTCTCCCAATGAAACCTTGGACTATTTGGGGGTTAGGATTGGCGTCCCTATAGATAGGTTTTATGAGCTTAATTTGGCCCCGGTTTTGAAAAAAAAGTTAAGTCTAAAATGAGTGCCTGGCAGAAACTGATATTAGCACAGACTGATCGAATAGCATTGGTTAAAATGATAATTTGCCTATTGTGATGTACCCGATGTGCGCTTCCCCTGTTTGGATCGATTATATCTTTTTCCATAGATTGGAGACTCTTAACGATCTAATATGGGGAAGGAAGAGGGTGCGTATAAAACAAAGATATCTATGGTTGTCGGAGTCGTAGGTTGGGTTATCATTTCCTTTTTTTCAAGGATATTATTTATGTGCACAAATTCAGCGATGCTGTAATTTTAAACAGAGTTTACTAGCACAATATTTGACACAGGTTATGGATAAACCATTAGAGAATATCTTCACTTGCTTGGAATCTGGTTATTTGGGTTTAAGGAAGTCCCTATTTGGGCCCTACAGAGGGTTTGGAACAAGCTTAAGATTATACTTAAAGTCTCCCATACTTTTGCTTTCACCCCTCTGTGGGAGGATAGGAATCTGGTGGAATTCTTCAAAATCACAGATTTTACTTATTGGCTCCATAAGGGGGTTTTCAATGTGTGACCTTTTTACTTCGGGACATTTTAAGTCCTTTCTGGAATTTAACTTCACTGATAGTACATTACTAGATTTGTTTATGTATTTACGTTTAAAACATGCATATGAGGCAGATCTGGATGAGGGGTCTGATGGTGGCTAAAGTTATCTTAATTAAATACTGGGGGTCTGTCTCCCCACCCTCTCTAAATGAATGGATTCAGTATCTCTGACAAATTAAAGTTTATGAGGATATGGAAGGGAACGGAGGGCGGCACGTGAGACCGCTTAGACACAATCTAAACCGTATTTATAGCCGTGGTTGATAGAGCTGCAGTGACGACAGCCAATAGGGGAGGAGTGGGGGGTGGTCATAGTTATGTTTCTATTCATTAAATTTTAAATTTACTGGGATATATATAATTTATGCAGGATACTGTCTTTTTTTATATGGTAGTTGATTATTGCCCATAATGGGTATCCTGTATCAGTTGTTTTTTCTATTGTAATGTTTATTCATTTCACCGTGTATTTAAAAAAGGAAAATAAATAAATATTTATTTTAAGTAAATAAAATAAAAAAGAAGCGGTGACCAATACGAAGTCATCTACAAATCTCAAAGAGTTGAGATCCTTCCTGATGAACTATTCACTTAAGTTCATAGACAACTATGCCGAGATTACAAAATCTCTTTTGCAGTTGCTGAAGAAAGGAGTGAAATAGGAATAGCGTGAACGCCATGAGCAAGCTGTGAATGAGCTCAAAGCCAGACTCAGCCAAGCCCCATGCCTTGCTTACCCAGAAGGTGGGAAACCTTTCTTCATTGGAACAGGCTTCACCGACAAAAGCGTGAATGCAGTCCTGAATAAGATCATCGCCTATGCCAGCAAGTCCTTATCACTGGTTGAGGTAACATTCAATGACTGTTAAAAAGAATTACTGTCAACGGTGTGGGCTTTGCAATGTTTCAGGAGTTTTATCCAAGGCGAAAAGATCATTGTGGAAACTGCACACCAACCACTGCAATTGTTGCAAAGTGATAGAATCAAGGATGGAAATCTGTCAAACAGCAGGATAACCACCTGGACGATGTCCTTAATGGGATGGCCATTGGAAGTCAGATACAAAAAAATAATAAGAATCTAGTTGCTCAAGGATTAGCTGAAATGATTTCCTGGAAAAACAACCTTTATCTCCATACAAGTCTTATGAAGAAGAGTATTGCAAATCCTTACCATGTGTATATGTAGATGGCTGTTGTGTCCATACCAATATAGGAACTGAACGTACATTGGTTGCAGGTATCGGAGTCATGTGGAATAATATATTCCCAGATGTGTCCGTGGGGTACAAAATTGGTCCCAAAAGTAGCCAGGTCGCAGAGCTTACCGCTGTGTATAAAGCTGTACAAATGGCTATTGAATCTGGTATTAAAGAGTTTGTTATAATCACAGATTCTAATTATGTTCGCAACAGCTTTGTGGAGTACTTCCCTGGATGGAAAAGATCTAACATGATAAGAAGCAATAACAAGCCTGTCAAGCATGGTAAAATGTTTTGTAGGATCGACTAGATGGTTATCGCCAACGGTTTGGCCTCTTAAAATATCTAGGTGTGGATAAGGAAGGGAATGATTTGAAAAATTCCCTTGCCAAACAAGGAGCCATTAATGGAGAAGTCCTGAATGTTGATGACCTTATGGGAACTGTTCAAGTGGAGGCAATGACAAGACACGCCCAAATGGAGGCCGAAGCCAATGTGGTGCAATGGAGCCAAGATTCCCATAATGAGGATCTCATTGCGAGTCAAAAGGGGGATCCAGTCATGGGTATCTTTTGCAAACACATTGAAGATCCACAGAATTGTCCCATAACTGTGGAAGACTGTGTAGACAAAGAAGAGTTATGGATTTTGATGAAGGGTAAGTCCCAATTCTCGTTACAGGATGGATTTTTGGTAAGAACCTGTCACGACCCTTGGTCATTGGTCGTGACTCTTGTGGCCGCATGCAGTTGCCTGCGGTCCTGGTGTTGTTGTCAATCACAGGTGAGGGCTTTAGTATGTTGCCTCACCTGTGGTTGCCGCTGGCAACATTGGGTATTTGGCAGCAGTGCAGCCTGAGTGGGCTTAGGCAGCTTGCTGCGGTAGGCATGCGGTTGCTCCTGGCAACCTCTCCTAGAGGTGTGCCTTTTATTGGTGTGCACAGTGGGTTGCCTATCAGTGTGCACTTTGTGTGTTGCCCTTGGCAACGTGTTTTTGTGTGCACTTCGTTTGTCTGTTTGTTGTGCACGAGTTCATGTTTTGTATGCATGTAGACACCTCCCTTCACCTGCAGTTGTCCGCGGCAACGTCGTTGTTGTGTGCATGTGGTGGCAGGGTCTCGGCCTGCTGGCTGTTCCCCAGAACATGGTTGCCACGCATGCCGTTGCTGGCGGTAACAGGTGAGTGTGTTGGTGTGTGTTATGTATTGTGTGCACTTCCCCTTATATGTGTGTTTTCCCTTCTGTGTGCTGGAAGGGTTAACTTCCTTCTCAGTGTGTGTGATGTCACTGGGTGTGGTTGACCGGTGGGTGTGGCCTTTTGGCCTATATAGCCTGAGTCTCTTGCAGGCTTCAGTAGGTTGCTTCAGCCCTGCTAGCTGGAGCAGCCTCCTGTTTATTTTACCATCTACCAGTGGGGGCCTCCCTTCTGGTCATAAAACTTTGTTAATCGGTGTTATCTAGGTGTGTGTGGGGTTTCTGTATCATTGCAGCTTATGGTCCGGGTCCCTGTGTGATGTCTGTGTGTGCTGTCATTGTTGGTGTCCTGAACAAACAGCACCTGCACATGGGTTCCTGGTTGTGTTGTTCTGTGGCAGGTGAGTGTTGATTGCGTTTGCCTGTCACTGCCATAAGGTGTTTTCTGTTTCCCCTTGTTGCTTGGCCATTGAGACTCCTGCTCCTCCGTGCCAAGGAGGAGTAGGTCGTCTCACCCAGCTCCTAGGTCAGGGATCTGCGGAGGGTCAGCAGGGATCTGAGGTTCCTGAGTATGGGCCCTCCTACCATCAAGGTCGGCCCATGCAGGTAGGAGACAGGGTCAGAGTTAGGGACGCAACAGGAGGTGACCTGCTCCCTAATTCTGTGTTGTTTGGCCAAGTGGTAACCCTACCATCTCCTGGCACCGCACGGCTGGGGGTTTTCCCCCAAGTCCAGCCGTGACAGAACCTCGAAGAATTGTATCACACAATGGGTAGTACAGTGGGTTTGATGTTACAGCACACCCATGACTCCCCAACGGCTGGTCATCAAGGTGAGAAGTTAACGTATGAATTATTATGGGATTACGCTTATTGGCCTCATATGTTGCAAGACTTTCGCATATATTGTCAAGGATGTTTAAACTGTCCTCAATTCCAGCCACAAGCAACCACTCATCGGGCACCGCTGATAAGGAGGATGTCCATGCCATGGTCAGACATCCAGATTGACTTTATTGGACCAGTAACAACTTCACCAAAAGGCAGCAGATATATGTTAAACGTGACTTGTCTATTGACAAAAAACGGTAGAATGTTTGCCTTGCAGAACATGCAGTTCAAGTGTGTGCATGTCTATACTCATTAACCACGTATTTTCCAGGTTTGGTCTTCCCCAACGGATCGAGTCCGATCTCGGAAGTCATTTCACTAGTGAGGTGATGACGAAAATGTGGGAGATACTGGGGGTAAAAAGAAAGCTACATATAGCTTATCGTAGGCAATAGTAGAAAAAACGGACGGCACTCACCCCTTTTTTGTGCTGATACGACACTTTTATTGGCAATGGGCAGCGGACAACAAATACAGTGATGTAACCAGCTGAATGGGCGACGGCCGTTTCGCACCTAAGTGCTTCCTCTGGCCCGTACGGTATCAGTCTCGTATCAGTGCAAAAAAGGGGTGAGTGCCGTCCGTTTTTTCTACTATTGCCTACGATGTTCACTGGATGTAACTTGCTCGTTACACGTAGGACAGAGCACCGCCAGCCACCCTCATTGACGTTGTCTATGCTATTATAAAGAAAAAGGGTTGTTACTTATTTTACTGCAGTGCCACTCCGCCTTTTTCTCCTTTACATACATATAGCTTATCGGCCAGCCTCTAGTGGTGGAGTAGAATGCTACAACCAAACAATTATCAATATTCAAAAGAAATTTGTCAATGAATCCGGTAAAGACTGGGATGTAAGGTTGCCTTTGGTTCTCATGGCCATCAGGGCCACCCAAAGTGTGGAAACCAAACTTTCTCCCTTCGAAATGATCACAGGCAGGAAGATGGTGTTACCCCGTATTTACTCTACCGGACAACAGATAACAATTTGATAAATGCTTCAACAGCTATGGAGAATCTACACAAGCACCTTCTGCATAATTTGCCTAGAAGAATATAGAGAAAGCAGCAAGCGCCAAAACCTACTATGACCTGAGGACTACTCAAAAGGAATACCAGATTTCCGATCAGGTTTGTCTCTATAACTTTGCCCGGGATCAGGTGAAGGAAAGGAAGTTCTTGCCTTCCTGGAAGGGACCCTATGTCGTTGTTGACATAGACAAATTGTCAGCTGTGATCTACAAGATCAAAATTCCAAAGAGGGGTGGATTTATCGAGAAATGGGTGCATATTAATCAATTACGTGTTTGTCATCCTAGGTCACAATTTTGCAAATGGGAAGGATTAACAAATGATGAGGAGTGAAGAGATATAATGGTTCCAGCTAAATACAGAAAAACCCAGGATCGGTATCATATAAACAAACGAGTGTACTAACCTATCCTCATGTATTTTTTCTCTGTAACTAATTATCTCTTGACTCACTTCTGAACCAAGAACTTTGTTAAAGAAAGAAAAACTATGCCAGATGTATGGTAGTATAACTTCTTTTATCTTAGGGTTGATAAAAAGAAAAGTGGAAAGATGTACAGTCGTGGCCAAAAGTTTTGAGAATTACATAAATATTGGAAATTGGAAAAGTTGCTGCTTAAGTTATTATAATAGCAATTTGTATATACTTCAGAATGTTATGAAGAGTGATCAGAGGAATTGCATAGTCCTTCTTTGCCATCCCCAAAAAACCTTTTCCACTGCATTTCATTGCTGTCATTAAAGGCCCTGCTGGGATCATTTCAGTAATCATCTTGTTAACTCAGGTGAGAATGTTGACGAGCACAAGGCTGGAGATCATTATGTCAGGCTGATTCGGTTAAAATGGCAGACTTGACCTGTTAAAAGGAGGGTGATGCTTGAAATCATTGTTCTTGCATTGTTAACCATGATGACCTGCAAAGAAACGCGTGCAGCCATCATTGCGTTGCATAAAAATGGCTTCACAGGCAAGAATATTGTGGCTACTAAGATTGCACCTCAATCAACAATTTATAGGATCATCAAGAACTTCAAGGAAAGAGGTTAAATTCTTGTTAAGACGGCTTCAGGGCGTCCAAGAAAGTCCAGCAAGCGCCAGGATCGTCTCCTAAAGAGGATTCAGATGTGGGATCGGAGTGCCACCAGTGCAGAGCTTGCTCAGGAATGGCAGCAGGCAGGTGTGAGCACATCCGCACGCACAGTGAGGCGAAGACTTTTGAAAGATGGCCTTGTGTCAAGAAGGGCAGCAAAGAAGCCACTTCTCTCAAAAAAAACATCAGGGACAGATTGATCTTCTGCAGAAAATATGGTGAATGGACTGCTGAGGACTGGGGCGAAGTCATATTCTCCGATGAAGCCTCTTTCTGATTGTTTGGGGCATCAGGAAAAAGGCTTGTCCGGAGAAGAAAAGGTGAGCGCTACCATCAGTCCTGTGTCATGCCAACAGTAAAGCATCCTGAGACCATTCATGTGTGGGGTTGCTTCTCATCCAAGGCAGTGGGCTCACTCACAATTTTGACCAAAAACACAGCCCTGAATAAAGAATGGTACCAAAACACCCTCCAACAGCAACTTCTTCCAACAACAGTTTGGTGAAGAACAATGCATTTTCCAGCACGATGGAGCACCGTGCCATAAGGCAAAAGTGATAACTAAGTGGCTCGGGGACCAAAACGTTGACATTTTGGGTCCATGGCCTGGAAACTCCCCAGATCTTAATCCCATTGAGAACTTGTGGTCAATCCTCAAGAGGTGGGTGGACAAACAAAAACCCACTAATTCTGACGAACTCCAAGAAGTGATTATGAACAAATGGGTTGCTATCAGTCAGGAATTGGCCCAGAAGTTGATTGAGAGCATGCCCAGTGGAATTTCAGACGTCCTGAAAAAGAAGGGCCAAAACTGCAAATACTGACTCTTTGCATAAATGTCATGTAATTGTCGATAAAAGCCTTTGAAACGTATGAAGTGCGTGTAATTCTATTTCACTACATCACTGAAACAAAGATCTAAAAGCAGTTTAGCAGCAAACTTTGTGAAAACTAATATTTGTGTCATTCTCAAAACTTTTGGCCACTACTGTATGTGCTTATATTTGTCTTACAATATATTATAGGCACAAGATGGCATCAAAGATTGTTGCTGTTATATACATCGTCCTAATCTTGGGGAAGTAGTTCCATACTGAACCGATCGTTGTACCAGGCCCTTCATCTGGGATCATGCTGCAGAATACCACGGGATTCATCTTGACGAATAATAGTATTCTATCCCAGAAGATCTACGTCAGTTTGGATCAACGCATCTCTGTTGAAAGACAGTTCAACGTTTCCGAGATTTAGTCTTCAGAGATAAAGATGTGGTATCAAGTACACGTTGGTTATACCCAAGAACGGATTACCCAAATCCTGAAACAGACAAGAAAGACCCTGACCAGGGAACAGTTTTCCACGAGTCTACGACCAAAGCAGTTCATCTCTGCGATTGCAGCTGCCATAATCTTTGGCGTAGTAGGTGCTGTTGTTGCCACCGGTGTATCAGCTACCTTTTCAATCTCTATTAAGACATTGGAACTTGAGATCGGTTCGCTAAAAAGGAATCTGATGACTTTTAATGCAGAGATGGAAATTCAGAAGCAACATCTATTGGACTTATATTTCGTGGTGGAGGACACTATCGATACCACCATCTTAGGCTTTGTTCACATCACCATTCAGCCTTTCCGTTCTCCTGCCCCGTTTAAGGGCAGGAAAACTGAAAGGACGGATTCGGCACATAACTGAGCTGAACAGAGTCTACTATAGACTATAATGTGGTCCGTTAGCTTTCCGCTCAGAAGAAGATTTTTGAAGCGGAGACAAAAGTCCTGCATGCACAACTTTTGTCTCCGCTCCAAAATCTTCTTCTGAGCGGAAACCTAATGGACCCCATTATAGTCTATGGGGCCCGTGGACTCCGTTTGGCTCAGTTATGTGCCCAAATCCGTCCTTCCCGTTTGGGGCAGGAGAAAGGAAATGCTGAACGGTGATGTGAACTAAGCCTTACATTCAAAGTTATTGACCTACTCAATAAATCTTCATGAGGGTAATGAACAAGTTGAACAAAAACTTATATTCATAAAGGAACCCGTATGAAAAGCCCTTTTGACATTCCAATGTAATCCAAATTTATTTCAATGGATTAGATTGTAATGAAGGGGGATTTGTTGTGCTTTTTCATAGGTATATAAAATGTATATACTGTAAAAATATCCTAATTATAGTGGATTTGATATATAATAGGCCATATTGTGTCATATTCACCATTGTGTATGTATTTTAAAATAGGCCGAAAGAGGCTCATGGAGAGGACACAGCTCATATAATTTCTTCTCTGTAGATGTACCAGTCTGAGAAGAGTCATTTTTGTCTCCTTATAGAGTTATTACAGAGAAGGATATTTTCTAAACGTATCTGGTGCTAATTATCCCTACAGTTTAATGTCTATTGATGAAGCAGAAAATCTGTGATGTATATGTATGATGAACATTAATTTTTAGTATAAGAAAATCAATAGAACATATGTATTGTACAGGGTGGGCCATTTATGTGGATACACCTTAATAAAATGGGAATGGTTGGTGATATTAACTTCCTGTTTGTGGCACATTAGTATATGTGATGAGGGAAACTTTTCAAGATGGGTGGTGACCATGGCGGCCATTTTGAAGTCAGCCATTTTGAATCCAACTTTTGTTTTTTTCAATAGGAAGAGGGCCATGTGACACATCAAACTTATTGGGAATTTCACAAGAAAAACAATGGTGTGCTTAGTTTTAACGTAACTTTATTCTTTCATGAGTTATTTACAAGTTTCTGACCACTTATAAAATGTGTTCAATATGCTGCCCATTTCTCCTGCGGTGTTGCTATCAGTGTGTGAAGAGTGGGAGAAGACGGTTGCACTGACAATCCAACACAATGGGCAGCACATTGAATACATTTTATAAGTGGTCAGAAACTTGTAAATAACTCATGAAAGAATAAAGTTACGTTAAAACTAAGCACACCATTGTTTTTCTTGTGAAATTCCCAATAAGTTTGATGTGTCACATGGCCCTCTTCCTATTGAAAAAAACAAAAGTTGGATTCAAAATGGCTGACTTCAAAATGGCCGCCATGGTCACCACCCATCTTGAAAAGTTTCCCTCATCACATATACTAATGTGCCACAAACAGGAAGTTAATATCACCAACCATTCCCATTTTATTAAGGTGTATCCATATAAATGGCCCACCCTGTACTATGTTGTTAAATATTATGTCAATGCATCTATTATCTTATATATTTCTCACTAGGAATGCATACACTCCTAAAGCATGATGAGAAGAATTTTAAGTGTAAACTTTGTTAGTAAGATAGTGTTATTTTAACTAACAATCAATCCACCTTTGGAGTAACAGAAGAGACACACATGTCTGTGAGAGTGCAAGGTCTATTGTATTATTATCGGTACCATAAATTTGGTATCTTGGGAAAGTGTCTCAAATGGTACCTAAATGTCTGTGTTTTAATTGGTTTATGTGTCAAAAATAATCCCTTAACTCTGAGTTAGGATTCATTATATTATGTGTATGCAATGTAAGAGCAATCAGACCTGTACAGTTAACCCTTAATAGTGATGATGCTAGTAGCTTATGAAATAGTGCTACCTAGGTATGAATAGGTAACAGTGCACCAACAGCTGAAATGCATTCTGGGCGATACAGTGACATCACAGTCATTATCATATGCCTAACCGACAATGATTGGAAAACTCCAAGTTAGGAAGGTGTGTCTAACTGCTAAGTTTGTGATCATAAACCACACACACATGAAGGGGGGGGGGGGACAATAGGGAGCAACAGGAAACACAGAGAAACAAAGAAAGAAAGGAGAGTCCCCAAGAGAAAAATCCCAATGATTAGAACGGACTTTAGAGCTGACTTCCCTTAGACTCTGCATATCATCTGCATTCTCAGGTAACATATAACTTTATTATGTTTAGTATTAATTGAATTAATTGGCCTGATAATTAGAAACTTCCCGCTTTATTGCGGATGTGTAATGTTAGATGTACTACAATAATATCACTATTCAGTAAAGATGCATATTACTGAATAAAAGATCTAATATTAATATCAGAGTAAATCTCTAATTGGAATATTCATTACATAGTCATATCAGGCTTGATAATTTATAAGTTATGTAGCAATACTACCCGATATCCGAGATTGGTCATAGTTTGAGCAGAGCAAGGGTTCGTATCTTTCCTTATCACTATTGAGTTTAATATCTCATAATTGTCGTTGGGACGTTTGTATTACATTTTATGCTTGAGAGGTGTTATGGAATGCTGGTAGTCGTGTTATTTTGTGTGAATTTTGGGTACTGCATAAGACTGTGTTATTGCATATTATTGAGTTTTTATATTGATTAAGCTTTGATTGTATTCTGAGTTATTGTATAAAAAATTATTTATATTTTTGCATAGACGCTTGTACCATGATTTACTGATTGCACAACATAATTAAATTAACAACAATCTTTTTTTGGAGGTATTTTATATGTCCACCTCTAGGATCAATTTCCTTTGATCCATTCTTTTATATAAAGCATTTGCTTTATATCCCCGACAGACTCCTCATGCGGTTTCCACCTCACCACTCTGTGACTGGGCCACTATTTTGACTTTTCATGCAGGTGCCACCCTCCCCACTCTGTGACTGGGCCACTAGTGTCCCTGTTTGGCTTAGTTGACATAATTATTTATTTTACCCTTCTGATATGTCTGAAGGATGGCAAAATGAAAAGCACAACAGATCCTGTCTTTGGAGCATCCGTAATGACTCTATAACACAGTCCCTATTTTGCATCAGGGTATGCTCATGATTTGGAAGCCAAAAGTAGGAGTAGGTAAAAAACACAGAAGACATGCAAGCATTCCAATCACGTTTCAAGCTCTTTTGGATTCACTCATGTTTTTTATTTTTTCATTTTTTATTGCTTTAGCAATACTGATGAATTACTGGCCAAATGCTGACCTTGTAAAGGTGGATGCTCACAAGACAGCATCAGTTTTTTGGAGTTGTTCTTCTGCCTGATAAGAAGAAGGGAAAAATAAACAGTGACATCAACACAAACTCCACTATGTCATGGGGCCACTAATTGTATCAGTGTGTAACAGAACAGGTTCTGTAGAAATCTATTCTGGAACCAACTGATGGGGTTAAATGAGTGCACTCTTTCACTCTATAGTACAATCTTGGGCCACTGCACGGTTCTTTATACCTGACACTAACATTGACCTGTAAGGTTGTATTCAAGCAAGTTATTTGGTAAGTTTTGGCCCTGTAATTGACCAAATAAGTGAAGTATGAAGCAATTCTAAAAGTGACATCTGTCACCTGCCTGTCATACTGACGACGCACAGTAACTGTTTCACTACCACAGCAGACTAGCTATGCATGTTTCTGCAATGTACAGTGTTGTACACCGACATACAGGCTCTCTGCAGCCAGAAAATACCTGATTTTTAATGCGTTTTGTCACAAATTATTTTTGCTTGGATCAAATTGTTTAGAAAAATTCGGCAAAGCGTCGAGTCTAATTTTTGAAAACTTCGCTCATCTCTATTTATAATAGCAGACCTGTCATTTGGATATATGTTTGGATGGTTAACAGATGTTCATTCAACTGTTTTCTGTTAGGGCCAGCTTTATAGGTAGATATTAAGATATAGTTATTCAGTGATCTATTAATAACAGGGAAGATGTTGGTGTACAACACTGTACATTGCAGAAACATGCATAGCTAGTCTGCTGTGGTAGTGGATCAGTTACAGTGCGTCGTCAGTATGACAGGCAGGTGACAGACATCACTCTTAGAATCGCTTCATACTTCACTTATTTGGTAAATTACAGGGCCAAAACTTACCAAATAACTTGTGTGAACTCAACCTTATAGGTCAATGTTAGTGTCAGGGAGACTTTAATCTTCCTGATGTAAACTGGAAAACCAAAATAGCTAGTTCTGCCAGGAGTACAGATATTCTAAATTCCCTACTTTGATTATCTCTACAGCAAGTAGTTGAGGAGCCAACCCAGAAGGAGGCCATTTTAGATTTAGTATTCACAAATGGGAATTTGGTATCTGATATTACTGTAGGGGAAAGCTTGGGATCTAGTGATCACCAGTTAGTGTGGTTTACTATAAGTACAGTGACTGAGTCACACCACACAAAAACAAAAGTTCTAGACTTTAGAAAAACATACTTTTCTAAAATTAGATTAGTGGTATACGAGTCCCTATCAGACTGGAACAGTTTCAATAGAGTCCAGGACAAATGGGACTACTTAAAAGTAGAACTATTGAAGGCAACAGATAATTGCAGTAGGGTTGTCAGTAAAAGCAAAAAAAAAAGGAAGAGACCACTGTGGTACTCAGCAGAAGTGGCCAAAATCATTAAAAACAAAAAGATAGCATTTAGTAATTATAAAAAAAAAAAAGGAGGATGGCAGGCAAATGTATAAGATTAGGCAGAGAGAGTCCAAGCAAGTTATAAGAGCTTCTAAAGCACAGGCAGAAGAGAAATTAGCCCAGTCAGTGAAAAAAAGGTGATAAGTCATTCTAGAGATACATAAATGAAAAAAGGAAATTAAAACAAGGAATTACCAAATTAAATACAAAAGAAGGAAGGTATATGGAAGAAGATAAAAAAAACTAGCTGACTGCCTCAATGAATACTTCTGTTCAGTTTTTACAAAGGAAAATAAAGGAAAAGGACCTCAGTTAGGGAGGAAGACTAAGGGTCCATTCACACGTCCGTTTTTTCTTTCCTGATCTGTTCCGTTTTTTGCGGAACAGATCTGGACCAGATCTGGACCCATTCATTTTCAATGGGTCCTGAAAAAAAACGGACAGCACAATGTCAGATTTTTTTTAGGACCCATTGAAAATGAATGGGTCCAGATCTGGTCCAGATCTGTTCAGCAAAAAACAGAACAGATCAGGAAAGTAACAACGGACGTGTGAATGGACCCTTATGAATCTTGTGTCTTTACAGAGGAAGAGGTTCTAAGTCAGCCAGGGGCGTTGCTAGGGTCTCAAAAGATCCGGGGCACAAGCCCCAATAAATATGCCCCCCCCCCGCACTATGCTGTACTTGCTATACAGCGGCACTTACCTGTCACATCCAGGGCCTCCAGGTGACGTCTCCTCTCTGTCATCATCTTCTCCACTTGGTCTGGACAACTTCTCTCAGTCGCCTCGTCTCTGCAGAGTGTGACACACAGACATCTTAGCTTCCTCAGATTCTATCATTATCCCCCAACTGGAGTCCCCACAGTGTTATCCTGCTGCTTGCTGTGCCAAAACCTCAACCCCCCCAGACCCCCAAATACTATCCTAAAGAAACATTACTGCCCCCCATAGTAATAGTGCTCCTCATAGTCCCACCAATAGTAATTCCCTTCTAGAATGCCCTCGTTAGTAACACTGCCCTAACCGTGATAATGCTCCTCAACAATGCCCCCATTATTAGAAGAGCCCTCCCATATTAATAATGCCCTCACAGAGTACCCAGTAGAAATAAGGCCCCCTATTGTTCCCCCAGTGGTAATAAAGCTCCCTACAGACCCCTCAGAAGTAATAAGACCCCCATAGTGCGCTTAGTAGAAATAAGGCGGATCTATAAGACCCTCCTATAGAGCCCCCAGTAGTAATAAGACCGCCTATAATGTCCCCTGGATCTGCAGTGCCCCTGCAGTTATAATCCTCCCTCCACCATACAGTCCCATGTAAATAACATCACCTCCTCCCCAGCTGCCTCCAACGCACAATCCCATGTAAACATCACCTCCTACGGCTACTTTCACACTTGCGTTCGTGCAGATCTGTCCTGTACTTGTACAGGACGGATCCGCACCGATATAATACAAACTAATGCATCCGTTCAGGACCGTTCCGTTTGTATTAGATTTGAATTTCTAAGCCCCAATACGGATCCGTCCGGACTTACATTAAAATTCAATGGGGGACGGATCCGTTTACAATTGCACCATTTTGTGTCAATGCAAAGAGATCCGTCTCTATTGACTTACATTGTAAGTCAGGACGGATCCGTTTGGCTCCGCTAGGCCATGCGGACACAAAAACGCTGCTTGCAGCATTTTGGGGTCCGCCTCCAAAATGGAACGGGGGGCGTATGGAGCCGAACGAATGCATTCGCATCCATTCAGAATGCATTGGGGTTAAACTGATGCATTTGGGGCTGCTTGTGAGAGACCTGAAACGGATCTCACAAGCGGATCACCAAACGCAAGTGTGAACGTAGCCTAAACCAGTGTTTCCCAACCAGTGTGCCTCCAGCTGTTGCAAAACTACAACTCCCAGCCAAAGGCTGTCCAGGCATGCTGGGAGTTATAGTTTTGCAACAGCTGGAGGCACACTGGTTGGGAAACACGGGCCTAAACATTAAGTTTATTCCCCCCCACCATCCACTTTCCACATACAGTCCCATGTAAATAACATCACTCCCTCCCCCAGCCACCACAAGCACACAGTTCCATGTCAATAACATCCCTCCCTTCAGCCCTAACATACATCCCAGTTAAATAACTACAACTCCCAGCATTGCTCGGCCTCTCCCTTCACTTACCTCTCCTGCACAGACATCACCATTAGGCTCCTTCTCCTCTTCACTCCGGTCCAATCCTGCACTGGTCACATGATGGTGACATCATCCAGGTCATCCTATCACAGCCTGTTTTGCTGATCACATGACCTGTGATGTCACCAAAGGTCCTTCACCTCTTCCCAGTGTAAGATTCAATGGTATTGCCGTTCTGTGTACGGCAATACAGTTGTATCTAGCAGGCAGGCAGGACATTCGGGGCATAGGACAAAACATCCGGGGCCCAGGCCCCGAATGTTTTAACCTAGCGACGCCCCTGAAGTCAGCTATCTAAAATTAATACAAATAAGTCACAGGGGCCTGATGGGATACACCCAAAGCTATTAAAAGAGCTTAGCGGTGAACTAGCAAAACCATTAACAGATTTATTTAACCAATCACTGTTAACAGGAGTCGTCCCAGAAGATTGGAAATTAGCAAATGTTGTGCCCATTCCCAAGAAAGGTAGTAGGGAGGAATCGGGCAACTAGAGGCCAGTAAGCCTGACATCAATAGTTGGGAAAATAATGGAAACCATACTTAAGGAGAGGATTGTGGAACATCTAAAATCCCATGGATTGAAAGATGAAAAACAGCATGGGTTTACTTCTGGGAGATCATGTCAAACTAATCTTATTGATTTTTTTTCTATTGGGTAACTAAAATAATAGATGGCGGGGGTGCAGTATATATTGCTTATCTAGACTTTAGTAAGGCTTTTAATACTGCCCACATAGAAGGCTTATCAATAAATTGCCGTCTTTGAGCTTGGACTCCCATATTGTTGAATGGATTAGGCAGTGGCTGAGGGACAGACAACAGATGGTTGTAGTCAATGGAGTATATTCAGACCATGGTCTTGTTACCAGTGGGGTACCTCAGGGATCTGTTCTGGGACTCATATTGTTTAATATCTTTATCAGCGAAATTGCAGAAGGCCTCGATGGTAAGGTGTGTCTTTTTGCTGATGACACAAAGATTTGTAACAGGGTTGATGTTCCTGGAGGCATACACCAAATGGAAAAGGATTTAGGAAAACTGGAGGAATGGTAAAAAATCTGGCAACTTAAATTTAATGTTGATAAGTGCAAGATAATGCACCTGGGGTGTAAAAACCCAAGAGCAGAATATAAAATCAGTGCTACAGTCCTAACCTCAGTATCTGAGGAAAGGGATTTAGGGGTTATTTCAGAAGACTTAAAGGGTAGGCAGACAACATCATAGAGCAGCAGTAAATGCTAGCAGAATGTATGGGTGTATAGAGAGAGGCATTAACAGTAGAAAGAGGGTGGTGCTCATGTTGCTCTACAGAGCACTAGTGAGATCTCATTTGGAGTATTGTGCACAGCAGGGCCGGCGCTACCATAAGGCAGACCAAGCGGCCGCCTTAGGGCGCGCCCTGCTCAGGGCGGAAGAATGGAAGAATGAATGAATGCTTTTTTTTTTTGCCGGGCCGGACTCGTAGTCAGGGCAACATAGCTAGCTAGGCACTTAGGCAGAGATAGATGATCATAGATAGATGAATGATATTCATTCATTGGCTCAGCGCGCTGCTCTGGCTGCCACTAGTGACAACTGACAAGTCACCTGCACATGGGGGGCGAGAGGAGACACAGGCAGCCGTGGCTTGCGCCCACCAAGAAATTGAATCCGAGGTGTGGGACCAAGAAATTGAAGCAGGGACTAGAGGTGAGGCGAGCTGACTGTGTCTGTGTTGTGTTTGCGCTCACCGTCCGGCGTCCTGGGTTCATTAAGAAAGGAGCTGAGCTGAGCACTGCAGGAAGTCATCACCTGCAGGGGAGAATCCCAGTAATGCATTTGAGGTCCCGTCAGATAATTAGTGACTGTGAGGGGTCCTCATGTGAGAACGCTATACAGTAGGCCACGTGTTACGTCCCTTGTGGCCCCTTATTTCATACACCGAAGGAGTCAAGAGTAGAGATATAATTGCAATGTTGCTTTCTGGGTTCATTGCTGTAAATGAATATGTAATATTTCATCTTCCTGTAACAGGGATGAGAATATTCATGATCTGTTGCATCAGCCCCATGGTGTGGTTAGTACTTTATTAATGGAATTAAATTAAGGGGAAAGGTTTGACCATCTGAGTCACGCTCCGTGTGGAGAGGCAGATATGGAAGCTGCAGCATTCAGAGTTGTGGGATGAGTGATAATACTTACGGGGGAGGAAGGTGAGATCACTAATGTCCATTTATAAGTGTCATCAGTAAAGATTATCATACTTAGCGTCTATGATGGCAGCTAGAGGTCTATACAACCCCGGAGAAACTAATCTCGGCCATCTTCTTAAGATTCAGAATAGACCGGAAGATGACAATGATTCCTTGATTAGTTTTATTCTGCTTTTAGTCTCATTCTATTGGGCCATCACCTAGGCATATCTGTTCCTGGGAAAGCTGAGTGGCAATCGATATGGCAAGAGTGAAAGTACCATAACTTGTGTCTCGTCTGACTAACAGACACAGCCGTCAGCCAGACTGAAGACGCAGCCAGCAGCAGAAGTCAGACAGTCACAACCCCACTCAGGTGTTAACATGGAGGCTTTGAGGGGGAGAAATGTGACATGGGGGGCTGATGGCTGACATGGGGGGGGCTGATCTGAGGCATTGGGGGTCTGATTAACATTGGGGGTCTGATTGCTGGCTGGTCTGACCTGAGGTGTAATGGAATATATTTTTTTCATATTATCCTCCTCTAAAACCTAGGTGCGTCTTATGGGCCAGTGGACCGGTGCGCGGGGGGGGGGGAGCCAAAATGTAGCTTTGCTTGTGTTGGCAAAAATCCTTGCACCGGGCCTGGTGCGCAGTACTGGAGACCATTTCTCCAGAAGGATATTGATACTTTGAAGAGAGTTTAGAGAAGAGCTACTAAACTAGTACATGGATTGCAGGATAAAGCTTACCAGGAAAGGTTAAAGGACCTTAACATGTATAGCTTGGAAGAAAGACGAGACAGAGGGGATATGATAGAAACTTTTAAATACATAAAGGTAATCAACACGGTAAGAGGAGATAATATTTAACCCCTTAAGGACTCAGCCCTATTTCACCTTAAGGACCAGATTTTTTGCAAATCTGACCAGTGTCAACTTTAAGTGCTGATAACTTTAAAACGCTTTGACTTATCCAGGCCATTCTGAGATTGCTTTTTCGTCACATATTGTACTTCATGACACTGGTAAAATGAAGTAAAAAATGCATTTTTATTTATAAAAAAAATACCAAATTTACCAAAAATTTGTAAAAAATGGCAAATTTCTAAGTTTCAATTTCTCTACTTCTAAAATACATAGTAATACCTCCAAAAATAGTTATTACTTTACATTCCCCATATGTCTACTTCATGTTTGGATCATTTTGGGAATTATATTTTATTTTTTGGGGATCTTACAAGGCTTAGAAGTTTAGAAGCAAATCTTGAAATTTTTCTGAAATTTTACAAAAAAACTATTTTCAGGGACCAGTTCAGGTCTGAAGTCACTGTGCGAGGCTTCCATATAGAAACCACCCAAAAATGACCCCATTCTATAAACTACACCCCTTAAGGTATTCAAAATTGATTTTTACAAACTTTGTTAACCATTTAGGTGTTCCACAAGAATTAATGGAAAATAGAGATACAATTTCAAAATTTCACTTTTTTGGCAGATTTTCCATTTTAACAATTTTTTTCCGGTTGCAAAGCAAGGGTTAACAGCCAAACCAAACTCTATGTTTATGGCCCTGATTCTGTAGTTTACAGAAACACCCCATATGTGGTCGCAAACCGCTGTGAGGGCACACGGCAGGGTGCAGAAGGAAAGGAATGCCATACGGTTTTTGGAAGGCAGATTTTGCTGGACTGTTTTTTTTGGACACTATGTCCCATTTGAAGCCCCCCTGATGCACCCCTAGTGTAGAAACTTCAAAAAAGTGGCCCCATTTTAGAAACTACAGGATAGGGTGGCAGTATTGTTGGTACTAGTTTAGGGTACATATGATTTTTGGTTGCTCTATTACACTTTTTGTGAGGCAAGATATCAAGAAATAGCCGTTTTGGCACGTTTTTTTTATTTATTTTTTATTTACAACATTCATCTGACAGGTTAGATCATGTGATATTTTTATAGACCAGGTTGTCACGGATGCGGCAATACCTAATATGTATACTTTTTTTACTTATGTAAGTTTTACACAACAATTTCATTTTTGAAGCAAAAAAACATGTTTTAGTGTTTCTATAGTCTGAGAGACATAATTTTTTCAGTTTTTGGGCGATTACCTTGGGTAGGGTATGATTTTTGCAGGATGAGATGACAGTTTTAGTGGCACTATTTTGGGGTGCGTGTGACTTTTTGATTGCTTGCTATTACACTTTTTGTGATGTAAGGTGACAAAAAATTGTTTATTTAGCACAGTTTTTATTTTTTACGGTGTTCATTTGAGGGGTTAGGTCATGTGATATGTTTATAGAGCCGGTCGATACGGACGCGGTCATACCTAATATGTATACTTTTTATTCTTTCCTACTTTTTACCATTTTTTTTTAACTTTATTTGGGGAAAATGACGTTTTTGTTTATTTTTACTTGAAACTTTTTATTTTTGGGGGGGAAAACTTAATTTTTTGTCCCACTTTGGGACTTGAACTTTTGGGGGTATATTCCTTTACAATGCATTCCAATACTTCTGTATTGGAATGCATTGGCTGTTTGAGTAATACTGTGTGTATTACTCATACAGCTTCCGGGGCCTGTGAGATCACAGGCTCTTCACCGGAAGACAGCGCAGATGCCTCAGGAAGGCATCGCGCTGCCTTCCATGCCATCGGGTCCCCCCCCACAGCCCCATGGGGACCCGATGGCACTGCTGCCGCCGCAAACGGCAGGTCTGAATTGACCTGCGGTTTGCGGCGATCACCAACACGTGGGGGTTATGGGACCCCCCGCGCATTTATGCCAAGGTGCCTGCTCAATGATTTGCGCAGGCACCTTGTTCCAATCACCGCCCGCCGGGCGGCGGTGATCGGAACAACACATGAAGTACTGGTACGTCATGTGTCCTTAAGGACCCGGGAAACATGCCGTACTGGTACGTCATGTGTCCGTAAGGGGTTAAAAGAAGAAAACTGCTACAAGAGGACATAGTTTTAATATCAGGAAGTATTACTTTACTGAGAAAGTAGTGGATGCATGGAATAGCCTTCCTGCAGAAGTGGCAGCTGCAAATACAGTGAAGGAGTTTAAGCATGCATGGGATCAGGCCAGGTGTGATGGGTGGGCGGGTGATAAGGGGGTGGGGGAGTGGGCTTTTTCAGTGCTTTGGGGGTAGAGCTTTTGAGCTTTGATACATGTGTCAAAGAAATATTAATGTCAGGATAACTTTGGATATAGATGTTCTTATATACATGTATGTCGTTATAGTATGGAAGTGACACATTGTTTTAAATGTATTGACATATGTATTGTTATATGTGTTCATTTTCTATGACTTGGCATTTGTTTTATATTGCCCCCACTTTGGGAAAAAAAAATAATAATAAAGACTTAAATATTGAAAAAAAAAAGCATGCATGGGATAGGCATAAGGCCATCCTTCATATAAGATAGGGCCAGGGGTATCCATAGTATTCAGTATATTGGGCAGACTAGATGGGCCAAATGGTTCTTATCTGCCGACACATTCTATGTTTCTATGTTTCTAAGATATCCATTGGAAGTCAATGCATGCTAAAGAAATTATATAGAATAGGATGTTGCTTATGTAACTATTGTTTATGCAAAATTATTGTAATGTTGCCTGGTTCTGTATTCTATCACTCAGTGTTATGTTATGGGGGTGTATAAGGACTTGACTGCAGAAGCAGTGTCATGTTCTATTTCAGTTTGCGCTGTCATTCAGAACCTTACACAGTCCATTCTGGGAGCTGCAGCAGGCAAAGCCAAAATAACCAGACTAAATTCATCTGTCAGGGGAGGAGGGTAACAAGAAAGTCAGCGAGAGCTTTTATCCAGATGTCTTTATAACACACCACCCTAAGAAACCCTGCCAAGAACCAGCCTTTACTATCATCACCTTCCTTTTTCACATTAAACTAAATTGCAGCCATCTCCAGACTTGACATTACTGTGCTCATTATCTGAGACATCTTCTGCAGAAAGGCCGTACTCTGTACTATTTGTCTATGTGAAGATAGACTGAGACAGCTTTCAAGCTATGTTTTAAGTCATCTCTGATACAATGATGCTTGTAGTACAACAAAAAGCAGTTTTATGTGTTGTTGACCAATGACTTGCCTCATAAGTATCTACATTTGTTAAACGGTTTTTACGTTCAGGTGTCTTTCAACCTGACCCCCATCACATTGGCAGACCTGTAGAGGGAAGGCTACTTTAGTCCACTGCTGCCACTGACTCCCTGGTCTGTTTTGACGGATATCATGAGTGCCGATGAGTTGATGTGTCCCCCACCCATGACATCAGTGGGTCCTAAAAATAATAATAATACAACTTTTAAGCATAAACCATTGTAATCAATTGAGATCTTCCATTTACTAAACTGCTGTTGAAAAATGGTTGACATGTTACAGTTTTCCAACAGGAGTTTAGTAAATGGAATATCCAGACTGATTACAATAATTTATACTTAAGTTTTATTACTGTTAATAATAATAATTATTATTATTTTTATAATAATAATCTTTTTTCATTCCTCTCTTTCACTCTCAGCTAATTTCCCTTTGTCTTTCATTTTACTTTTTTTTTCTCTCTCTTCTTGGATGTTTGTTTATCTGTTGGTCGTCTTGTCCTTGCAGCCTGACACCATGCATCATGTGCCCCTGAAGCAATACTTCACTACTTCGTCCTCTCTTTATATAAATTTCTGGGAAACTATGTACCTATTGCAGTCACTCAACCAGACACATGACCCGATTAGCTACAAAAGCCAGTTGTGGAACTGGGTACATGTGGCAAGAGATAAATAGGTTGCATAAGAACCATATGGACAAGAAAAACAAATGTATATGTTTAGCTATGTTCCATTTTGTGTTAGAATTCATCCAGGAAGGGCCACAGACACCTTTGCATAGTAGAGGTTTATTAGCTTCAGGCAGCCACACCAACCTTCTAAGGGACAGTTTTCCTGTCTACACATATTCAGCTTGTAGGGAAAGTCAAGGAATAGGATCCAAGGCATCTAAAGGAACCAGATACACCTAAAGCCACAAAACCTGACAAGCCTTAAACAGTGGCTTTGCAGAATTACCTCTGTATCATCTAAAGACTGCATAATTGTACTACTGCAATTGAGACACATCCAAAGTAATAGTTGTGAGTTGTATCTTGGCACTGTCTACCTCATTATTACTACCTATGGTTGTACCACCATTAACGGTACTGGCGTCACGAGGGGAGGCTATCTGCTAACCGTGCGTAAACTGCTGAACTGTGTGTTATACTATTTGGCCCCTCATCGGTCCACCATGAACCTCACGTGTCCCCCCTGCGACTGGCTGGCTGCACTGTCATGTCCTCATTAACCCTTTCATGACTAAGGGTCATTGATGCCCTAGTGTCCAGGTCAAAATTTACAAATCTGACATGCGTCACTTTATGTGGCAATAGCTTTGGAACACTTTTACTTATCCAAGCCATTCTGAGAATGTTTTCTCGTGACACATTGTACTTCACGATCCATTCAATTTTATTTTTTCTCCATTGAGAGCAGTTACTTAGGGTAGCCCTTACTAGGGTCACCAGACTCCCTGAGTCCAGCAGAGCTTCCGCCGAAGTGTCTCCCACTTCCACCTGGCAAAAATGATCTAGAGACTCTGGGGTACCTGTTGCACACAGCCTCCTGGCATATAACGACTGACGGTAGCCATAGTTAGTGTCCATGGGCTCAACCCGATGGGGACAGTCAGCCCTTACATGGCCAGGCTCCTGACACCGCCGGCAGACTATTGGAGCCAGGTCTGCCATGGGAACATCCCGGGCAGGTTTTATCGGCTCAAATCTCTGGGTCTGGGGTGGAGATTTCCGAGGTTTGCCGACCCCCCCTTCCGACAGAACCCTCCTTTAGATTCCTGGTAGCTTCATAGCGTTCCACCATCTCAAGGGCATTGCCAGGAGACACCTGACCGATCCAGTGCTGGAGAGGGTATGGCAAAGTCCTCCAGAACATATCGGCTAACATACGATCCAGCATAGCAGTAGGACTCTGGCACGTCAGGCTGTAGCCATTTTTGCAAGAGGTGAAGTAGGTTATAACACTGGGGTCTTGCAGGCTCAGCCAGGTTGAACCCCCACTGATGCACCCGCTGGACCCGGACCAACAAATTCACCCCTAGTCTTGCCAGGATCTTACCCTTGACTTTCTGGTAGTCAGCCGATTGATCATCTGGCAAGTCGAAATACACCAGCTGGGAATTGGATGCCAGGAACGGAGCGTCGATCTCAGCTCACTGGTCACGGGGTAGCTTTTCTCTGTTGGCCACTTTCTCGTACATCGCCAGGTACGTTTCAATGTCGTCTGTGGGGTTCATCTAGAGAATCGCGGCACGGACTTCTTTCCAGGCATCATGGACGCTTGGGGTTGCTCCTGCTGACTGCAAAGGCATCACATGTTGTAGTAGAAACTGGTTAGTCTCCTGCTGCTTCTTATTAGCCTTGCATTGCTGCAGGTTTGTCTCTCGCTGCTGCAGATTAGCCTCCATGAAGACCCTCACAACGGCCTCCATTTTGTCGTGGGGCACTGGTTGTAATACAGCTGGTTTAATGTACGACATACAACCGTGCCTGAAAAATGCAGAAAGCAAAAAATATATATAAATTTTAAAAAAAGCATTTACGCCAGTCTCATTGCTCATGCAGCATCCTCCACCAATTGTCGGGTTTCACTCTGGTAGACAGCATTAGCGGATGCAGTATAGAGGCAACAACAAGTTCTTTGGATCAAACAGTTCAGTGTTTCATTCACACTTTAGGGAAGTGACAAAACAAGCAGTGATAAATCAAACAAAAAGACACCTTGCGGTGTCGGTGGTAATTCAAACCATGTGGCAATTCTGACTCAAAGAGTCCTTGACCATAGCAGCACCAACCTGTTTTCACGCCAAACAGGTAGCAAGCCTTCATCCAGGCACAAGGCTCCCAGATCCCTACACAAAGACCTGTCTTCAGAGCCTAGCTGCCTATTTAAGGACAGCCGAACACCCACTGTTCTCTTGCAAGCTTTCAGTGCAGCAGAAATGTTGTGTAGCATTCTCCAGATCTGTGCCTCCACACAATCTTGTCTTGGAGCTCTACAGGCAGTTATTTCCTCCTTATGGCTTGGTTTTTACTCTGATATTCATTGTCAGCTGTGAGATCTTATTTATACAGGGCTCTGTCTTTCCAAATAATATGCAATGAAATTCGTATGTCCATGCAAAATTTTCTAATAAATTAGCAAATAATTCTAAAAAGCACTTTCTCATCATGGGGAACTGAGTGCAAAATCATGAGGAAACTTATTTTTTTATTTTATCACAAGGCCATACAATTTGAAAAGAGAAAGGTTCTGAAGACTTTCCAATTGCACTTTTTACCACACATCAAAACTGAAATTGCAACACCAAGAAGGAAATGTCATGGAATTATGGAAATCACAGGGTTGATAGACCTGTTAATGATATGCAAATGCAAAAAAATAAAAATAATGGGAACAGAATATTTAAAATATCTTGATTTATTCAGGATCATGCTTTGACATTATATCAATATCAATCAGGTTATTAATGGCTGTCTGAGGAATGTTCTGCCACTCTGAATGCACTTGAGCACATAAATCATCAATATATGCTGCAGGCCATCGTAGCACATTTAGGCCACAAAGGCTGCACAGAGTAGCATGAGCAACATGCAGCCCAGTGGTGTCCTGTTGAAAAAATGGCTGGTGGGACACTTTGGAGAAATGTCCCTACCACTGTTTATACAACAAAATCAATGTAACGCTGAGCCATTAATGGACCTAAGTGTATGGGTCTAGCTACCGTAGTCCAAGGAGTAGGATTGGTGTTTCCTTTTGAAGGACCATTCATGGCAATGCCCTTGTGGTCTTCAGACCAATGTTTGGTTATCTTTGCTTCTGAGACAAAAGCAGGACTCATAGCTTGAAAAGGATAGACCTCCATTCCAGCTGTTTTGGTGTGCACTATGACAGCCTTTGACCCCAGTGGCTCTAGGTCAATGCAACACCTGTAACTGGACGGCTAGCTTGTAGCCCAGTGTCTTGCAAATGGCTTCTGATGGTTTGCCATCCAAGGCTTGGGATGTGACGTTCAAGTTCACTTGCAGTACATAATGGACCACTTTACAACATTTTTGTAATCAGATTATCTGCAGTGTTGAGCGTGAATATTCGAATTGCGAATTTTTTTCTCGAATATCGCAACTTCGAGATTTCGCAAATATTTAGAATATAGTTCTATATATTCGCGAAATCAAATTTTTTTTTTTTTTTTTATGTTAGATTTTTTTCTTTCCCACTTCCCTAAAGTTGTTCTTACCTGTCCTTTGGATTCCTGGCTTCCTGGCTGCTCCAGTCAGTGCCCGTTGCCGCTTCTGCCGACTTCCGTGCTTATGGAGCGTCCCCATCACCATGGGAACGTCTCCATATACTAGAATGTACTGTCGGATTTGAGAATTACGTTGAAATCGCAATTCGTTTAATTCAAGTTATAATAATCGAATTGCTATTTCAACTTAACACTGCTATATTACATATTCGTTAATATTAGCCTAATATGGAATATAGCAGTGCTAAGTTGAAATCGCAATCCGATTAATTCAAGTTATAATAATCGAATTGCGATTTCAACTTAACACTGCTATATTCCATATTCGTTAATTCTAGCCTAATATGGAATATAGCAGTGCTAAGTTGAAATCGCAATCCGATTAATTCAAGTTATAATAATCAACTTTTTACGTATATTCTTAATATTGCTCTAACTTCGTCTTTTAGAATATTCGTAATATTCTAAAAAACAAAGTTAGAGCAATATTACGAATATTCTAAAAGACGAAGTTAGAGCAATATTACGAAATGTCATAAAATACACATATAGATTGTAATTTAGCTAATATACTGCTATAGTAATTTTTTTAATAGTGTACATATTTAACAAAACTTAAGTTCAGAAGAGGCAAAAAAAAATTGAGAAAAAAAAGGATTATAGCACTATATTAGCTAAATTACAATATATATGTGTATTTTACGAAATTTCGTAATATTGCTCTAACTTCGTCTTTTAGAATATTCAGAATATTCTAAAAGACGAAGTTAGAGCAATATTACGAAATTTCGTAAAATACACATATTAGCCTAGCCATAGTCAATTAGTCATAGGAACGCTGCCTTATACGATCAAAAGAAAAATCGCAATACGCGATTAATTAAATCGCATATTATTTGCCATAATTGGAATAATTACGAATATTCGATTTTGATGAATATAACACGAATATTCAATCGAATATTCGGGAAATCGAATATTGCACCTCCCACTCATCACTAATTATCTGTCTGTGCAGAGGTACACCACTGTGCACCTCTTACAGTCATTCGAGATTGTGTCCCGGTGGTTAGGAGAACAATAACAATCTGTAATGCTGAACAGTGCTGACATCTTGAGCCTAGGCATGTAGTGATCTGCTGGAGTGATAAACCAGGGTCTCTCAGTTCAAGTATTCTGTCCCTCTCAGTTTGTGACAAGTTGTGATAACTGGCATGTCGAAGAACAAACATCCCACACAACTCGATCTGATTTTTGAGGTTTCATGTGTTTATAAAACTTTGCTTTCACTCTGGCTTTTATGCCCTCCTACATGCCACAGATTCGATAATCTGCAGATATTAACGAAACCTGCTTCTACCTGGATATTTATAACCTTATGGCTTGTCCATGGTGTTGTAATTTCATTGTTGAGGAGTGTATGTTTTCATAAGTGAGTCTCTCAGAACCTGGCCAGGGCTTCCACAGGACATTATTTTTACAGAAGCGATGTGTCAAAGCGCGGTTCACTGTGACTCTTTCCATGTAGGCTGGCAGCTTACACCCTTGCGTACTGGCTGCAGGCTGAATTCCTGTGCAGGCTTGTTGCTTGGGGCTGCATGCTGGCTGCAGGGTCAGTGAACTCGCCTGTGGATGTTGCTATCCCTGTGTTAGTCTGTCTGCGGTTTCATGGGTTAGTTGTGCTCTGGCGTACTGGCTGCGAGTGTCTCTGTGTATGCCAGTTGCCATGGGAAAAGGCCTGTGCTGCAGTCTGTCTTTTATGGTCTGTTCTGGACTCTGGTTCTGTTGGGGTTAACTCCCCTGTTCTGTGGCTGGATGGGGCTTGTTAGGTGCCTCGTTTTGCAGCTTTAAGTTCCTGTGACTGTGAGCTGTGGGGCTTGGTGTCAGTTTGTCCTGTTCGGTTCTAGATGTAGCTCCTTGCTGCTGCCCCAAGGGGTCCATCTGCCCGTTTGTATGGTTCCGCCTAGATTTTCATTGTTGTATTCTGTATCTTATATCTTGTTTATGCCATGTCCTGTTCTGTCTGTACCTGCCCTGTATTATGTTATGTTCCTGGTCTGTTCCCTGTTCGCCTATTAGTGCGTAACTGCGTCTGAGAGCCTGGCAGTGCTTAACTGCTTCCGATGTATCCTGTCCCATGTCTGTCCTGTTGTGTCTCTGGCTTCTGTCCCTGTTCATATCAGTTTCTGCTTGTTTCTATCCTGACTTCGGAAGAGGGTCCCTGGCTTCCCCGAAGAGGGAATCGCCATCCGTGTGCAACTCTACCTAGGGCTGCCTAGCTGCTATCGCTTGCAGGTAACTGCTTCTGCCTTTGCTATGCCTTGCCTGTCTGTGTATCTGTATCTGTATCGGTTTCGCTGTCTGACTCTGCTGGTACCATTGTAGCTGCCACTGACTCGGTTTACTCTCTGGATTCTCCTCTGGCAAGTATTGTGGCTTAAGTCTATCCTAACCACCAGAGGCGCTAGTGAAGACCTGGTATTGCTTAGTTACGCCCCTCCAGAGTCTTGCCACTCAGTGGCACAGTGGGTACACACCCGCTGGTTTGTTAAACGACGGCCTCATCAGTAGCAACGAGTTGGAATTCCTCCTTCCAACACACCCGGTTATGGCAACCTTTTACTGCCTGCCCAAGGTCCATAAGGGCACTATGCCCCTCAAGGGCAGGCCAATTGTATCAGGGGTAGGCAGTCTGCCACAGAACTGCGGTGTATATGTTGACCGTATATTGGGTCCATTCGTACAATCTCTCCCATCTTATGTGAGAGACACAGGGGACCTCCTCTCTAAACTGGAAAACATTAACCTAGAATCGAATTGAAGGCACTTTATTCTTCAATTCCGCACGAGAGAGGGCTTGCAGCCGCAGCACATTTTCTAAAAGCAAGAGGCCTCCAGTTCGCTGCACATAACGAACTGGTCCTGCAGCTTTTAGATTTTGTCCTGACAACCAACTGTTTTGTTTTTATACCACCAGCTCAGGGGCACCGCGATGGGCAGTTCCTGCGCACCGTCTTACGCAAATTTGCTCCTGGGCTGGTGGGAGGAGACCGTGGTTTTTGGTGACATACCCAACTGGTATACCGAGTACATCGTCCTCTGGGCCCGCTACATAGATGATATATTCATCTTGTGGAGCGGGCCAGAGGACGAGTTCAAGAGATTGGTGAATGAACTTAATTGTAACGATCTAGGTTCAGGCTCGGAGTCCAGTAGCTGGAAGCAGCAATGCACAAGCAGAGATAGATGAGAGGCAGCAAGCAGATGGAAGTCAGGACAAGTGAAGGAGCACGAGCAAGCGTAGTAGGATGATACAAGCCACGGGTCGGTACACGGATGATAACGTCGATTTCACAGGAAGCAGCAAGGAGCAAGATATTGGCAGAGAGCACAATAATCTGGCAATGAAACAGAGTCAGGACATGGCTTTTAAAGGAAGTACATGGGAGGAGCCAGGAGTTCAGAGTTCAGCAATGAACTGGGAAGCAATGTATCTAGTACAAGAGATCCGACAAGGTAACAAGTCAGAAGTGAAGGTGGCTCAGCAGACAGAGCTGCAGCCAGGTACTGAAGCATTACTGGGTTCAAATCCTGACATTATCCCCCTCCTTCCATGACGGCCACTGGACGTCTGAGGACCTGGTTTGTGAGGAAACCTGTAATGGAATTCCCTTGTTAGCCTGGGGGCGTGCACATTTTCTTCGGGTTCCCAAGAATTTTCCTCTGGACCATATCCTTGCCATTTAACAAGATATTGAAGCTTGTTTCTATGAATACGAGAATCCAGAATACGCTCCACAATAAATTCCTCTTCACCCTGTACATCAACTGGTGGTGGGGGTGGCAGAATTCTTCCAGGAAATGGGTTTTCACAAAAGGCCTTGAGCAGGGAGACATGGAAGACGGGATGAATCCTCATACTGTTAGGGAGTTGCAGCCGGAAAGTTACTGGATTAATCTGAGCGGTAATTTGAAAAGGTCCCAAATACTTTTGTCCCAATTTAGAGGAAGGAACATGTGTCTTCAAATGCCGAGTAGACAGCCAGACTTTGTCACCAGTTTGAAAAGAAGGGGCTGCTCTGCGATGTCTATCAGCAGTCTTTTTGTACCGTTCCTGAGCTTCCCGTAAAGTCTCAATCAACTTTTCCTGAATTTCCTTTAGAGCTGTTATTCTAGTAGAAACAGCTGGTATAGGGGTTGAAACTGGCAGGTTAGGGGTAAAAACTGGATGATAACCAGAGTTCAAGAAAAATGGGGTCTGGGCAGTGGAGCTGTGCTTAGAGTTATTATAGGCAAACTCGGCAGTGGGGAGGTAATCCATCCAATCGTCTTGAAGGTAACTGACAAAACACCGCAAGTATTGCTCCAGAGTCTGATTGGTTCTTTCCGTCTGACCGTTAGTCTGGGGATGAAAAGCAGAAGACAGATTGATAGAAACATCTAGAGCTTTACAGAAGTTCCTCCAAAATCCTGAGGTAAACTGAACCCCCCTGTCAGACACCACATTATCCGGAATTCCGTGCAATCGAAATATTTCGCGAACCATCAGATTAGCAGTCTGTTCCGCTGTGGGTACACCTCTGGCTGGGATAAAGTGAGCCATCTTGGTGAGACGGTCCACTACTACTAAGATAGTGGTCATATTGTGTGAAGGCGGTAAATCCACCACGAAATCCATGGAAATGGACCCCCATGGTCGTGATGGAACTGGGAGTGGCTGTAATAATCCCAGAGGAGCAGATCGGGGAGTCTTGTTTCTGGCACAGGTCAGACAAGAGGCAACATATTTCTTCACATCTTTTTTATAACTAGGCCACCAGAAGGATCGGGATAAAAGATCTTCAGTCTTCGTGGCCCCAAAATGCCCTGCCAGTTTAGAATCATGTACTAGTCTAAGTACTTCAACTCTAGCACATTCGGGAACATATATGCAATTAGAATGCATCCATAATCCATTCTGAAAAGTTAGACTAATATCCGTTGATGGATTACAAAGGAGTGGGTCACTACTGTAACCATCTTTAAGAAGTGTTAGGAACTCTTTGGGTGTAGTAGCCCCCAGGAAGTTCTTTTGAGGTAAAATGGTACAGTCTGTCTGGTTTTCTTCAAAGGGATTGGACAAAGTTCTAGATAGGGCATCGGCCTTGCCATTCCTTGATCCAGGTCTGTAGGAGATCACGAAGTTGAACCTGGTAAAAAACAAAGCCCAGCGTGCTTGTCGAGATGATAGCCTCTTAGCGGAACGGAGAAATTCTAAATTCTTGTGATCAGTTAGTACAGTCACAGTATGATTGGCCCCTTCCAGAAGGTGTCTCCATTCGGAAAATGCATCTTTGATAGCCAGCAGTTCTTTATTGCCAACATCGTAATTCTTTTCAGCAGCAGACATTAGATGAGAATGATAGGCACAAGGATGAAGCTGCATCTTATCTCCAGTCCTCTGAGAAAGAATTGCTCCCACAGCGTAATCCGAGGCATCTACTTCTACAATAAAAGGTAGTGTGGGATCCGGATGTACCAGGATGGGTGCAGAAGTAAAAAGTGTTTTTAATTTGGAGAACGCAGCCTGTGCTTCAGGTGACCAGGAGAAGAGTTTGCCTTTCTTTGTCAACTGAGTGATTGGTGCAATGACTTTAGAGAAATCTCTAATAAATCTCCTGTAGAAGTTTGCAAATCCCACAAATCTTTGAACCTCTTTAATATTAGTTGGCGTGGGCCACTCTACTACTGCTTTAATCTTGGCAGGGTCCATACTCAGCCCTTCTGGAGAAATAATGTAGCCTAAAAACGGAATTTGGATTTTTTCAAACTCACACTTCTCCAATTTGATGTACAGTTTGTTGTCTCTTAGTCGTTCAAACACTGTACAAACATGTTTGCGGTGTTCTTCTACATCATCTGAAAAGATCAGGATATCGTCCAAATAAGCAACAACAAAAACGTCCAATAGATCTCTAAAGACATCATTTATGAAATGCTGGAAGGTAGCAGGAGCATTGCACAAGCCAAATGGCATAACCAGGTATTCATAATGTCCATATCTGGTTCTGAAGGCAGTTTTCCATTCATCACCCTCACGGACACGGATGAGGTTGTAAGCTCCTCTTAGATCTAATTTAGTAAATATTTTAGCTGATCGAAGTCTTTCAAGCAGCTCAGGGATTAAGGGAAGTGGATAACGATTCTTAACTGTAATTTTGTTCAGTTCCCTATAGTCGATGCATGGTCGCAGGCTATGGTCTTTCTTTTCAACGAAGAACAGAGCTGCCCCTGCAGGAGATGTTGAGGGCCTGATGAACCCTTTTTGTAGGTTTTCATTGATGTACTCCTTAAGAACCCGCAATTCCGGTTCGGAGAGAGAATAAATACGACCAAAAGGTATTTCTGCCCCAGGTAGCAACTCTATGGGACAGTCATAAGGGCGATGTGGAGGCAATTGATCAGCATTCTTTTTATCGCAGACATCTTGAAATTGCCTGTATTGTGGAGGCAAATTGGCAAATTGCATAGGAGCCGCTTCCTCAACTTGAGCTTCCTGGGTGACGGACTGACTCCGTAGACAATGTTTGTTGCAAAAGTCCGAAATGAATGTTATAGTGAGTGACCCCCAGTTGATAGAAGGGTTGTGGGCAGCAAACCAAGGAATGCCCAGAATGACAGGAAACTTTGGTGACGCTATTAGCTGAAAACTGATGGTCTCCTGGTGATTGGATTCAATGTGAAGTTCAAGAGGGACAGTCTCATGTGTCACCGGCCCAGATGATAAAGGTGAGCCATCGACAGTCTCCATCTCAACAGGTGCCATCTTGTTAATCAGTTTTATATTGTGATTATGAGCAAATTCAATGTCCATAAAGTTTCCACCAGCTCCAGAGTCTAACATGGCAGAACAAGTAATGTCACGTCCTTGCAGCAGAATACGGATAGGAATGACAAAATGAGAGGATTGAGAGCAAACTTTATTTCCATCGGGAATTACTGGTGAGACAGTCTGAGAGACAGAGTTTATTTGTTCGGACACTTTTAGATCAGTGGCAGCAATAGTTCTCTTCAATTTATTGGGGCAGTTGACTGCGTAATGTCCAGAATCCCCACAATAAAGGCAAAGGTTCTCAGCACGCCGTCTCTCTTTCTCTTGAATAGAGATAGATTTCCTGATTGTGTCTATCTGCATGGGTTCAGGTGTGTCAGAAAAACTCCTCTGTACAGGTGGACTAACAGAGAAACGCCCCCCACCATTATTACCAAGCTGTCCAAGTCTCTCTTTCCTTCTTTCGGTGAGTCTTTGATCAATACAGATACATAGCTGGATGAAGGCCTCCAGATCATTAGGGGTGTCTACTCTGGCAAGCTCATCTTTCACCTGTTCCGACAGACCACGACGAAATTGGCTCTTTTGCGCTGCTGGGTTCCATGTAGTGTCAGCCACCCAACAGCGAAACTCAGTAGTATATTCAGCCACTGAGCGTTTCCCCTGACGCAAGTTGCGCAGCTTAGCTTCAGCAGTAGCGCAGCGGTTAGGATCATCAAACACTTGCTTCATAGCAGTTATAAACTGATCAAAGTTGTTTAGGATGTCACTGTCTTGTTCCACATAAGGGGAGGCCCAAGCTAGGGCTTCATCAGTCAGGAGGTTGATAATAAACAGTACTTTTTTCCGTCCAGAAAGAAACGCAGTGGATTGCATTTGGAAATAGATCCGGCACTGATTAAGGAAACCTCTGTATTGCCTGCGATCCCCATTGAATTTTTGCGGTAAAGGCATGCGTGCGCTAGAGTCTGTAACGATGCTATCCCGGGTGCGCAAGTCCAGTATTTGCCTCTGCAAATCATTGATCTCATCTTGTTGTTCTTTCACCATGTTGTGTAGACCTGCGAACCTGTCTTGATACGTGACACCAAACTTTTGCAGCTCAGCAATTTGCTGCACAAGAGGGGCCACGGCAGCTGCAACAGCGGACTCCATGTTTAGGCCAGATTATTCTGTAACGATCTAGGTTCAGGCTCGGAGTCCAGTAGCTGGAAGCAGCAATGCACAAGCAGAGATAGATGAGAGGCAGCAAGCAGATGGAAGTCAGGACAAGCGTGGGTCTATAGCCGAGGATGTCAGATAAGTGAAGGAGCACGAGCAAGCGTAGTAGGATGATACAAGCCACGGGTCGGTACACGGATGATAACGTCGATTTCACAGGAAGCAGCAAGGAGCAAGATATTGGCAGAGAGCACAATAATCTGGCAATGAAACAGAGTCAGGACATGGCTTTTAAAGGAAGTACATGGGAGGAGCCAGGAGTTCAGAGTTCAGCAATGAACTGGGAAGCAATGTATCTAGTACAAGAGATCCGACAAGGTAACAAGTCAGAAGTGAAGGTGGCTCAGCAGACAGAGCTGCAGCCAGGTACTGAAGCATTACTGGGTTCAAATCCTGACATTAATATTAATACCATAAATCTCAGATTCACATCAGAGATTGTACATAATCATTTACCCTTCTTAGACATTTGCATCTCAAGAGACACCCAAGGGGGCCTACAGACCACAATCTTTCGTAAGGAGACGTCCACCAACTCACTCCTTCGGTGGGACAGCTGCCATCCCGTCCCATTAAAACGTGGCATTCCAGTGGGCCAATACCTTAGACTCAGACGCAATTGCTCGGAACCACGCAAATTCACTAAACAGGCACATGAACTAAGAGAGCGCTTCCGTGCACGGGGGTACCCGGATAACACACTAAGAAAGGCATATCAAAGGGCCCGACAGGAGCCACGGACCACACTTTTACATCCCACTGGGGGTCCGAAAATTGATCCATAACAACAAAAAAAGTTACGGATCATTGGCACATTTTATTCTGCGGCTAGACAGATTAAAGAGATCTTAGCACGCAATTGGGACACCCTCCTGATGGATCCGGAACTGACAGATGTTGTGAGTCCCTATCCATCAGTAACCTTCAGGAGAGGAACCAACTTGAGGGATCAATTTGTGCACAGCCACTATAACCCCCCTAAAAAGAAGACGTGGCTGGACAAACCTATGAATGGCTGTTTCAAATGTGGGCGGTGCAGTTTCTGTAAGTATGTCACCCAGGGAAAAACGGTTGCGGTTGGTCCTACGGATCCCGCTCACCATATACGAGATTTTATCAACTGCCGCACCGCAGGAGTGGTTTATCTACTCACCTGTGAATGCGGCATCAGATATGTCGGCAAAACCCGTAGGGAACTACGGGTACGTATAGGTGAGCACCTAGGTGACATAGGTAACAATAGGGACACCCCAGTAGCTAGACACATCCAATCCGTGCACGATGGAAGGCCGTCAGGTGTCACGTTTGTAGGGTTGGAAGCCATTAGAAAGCCACCACGTGGAGGAGACTGGGACAAGAAGATTCTCCAAAGGGAGTGTTGGTGGATATTCAGGTTGAATACCACCAACCCCAATGGATTGAATGACCAGCTACAATTTGGGTGCTTCTTGTGACCATCCCCAGTCTCCTACACATATATGTATTTGTACGCTACTATCTGTTAATAGCAGGGGTTTCCTTACCGTATCATTAGGACAGTAAATGTCTGACGGTCCCTCGAGCCCACTGTCCACGCATTCAAGCACTCAATAGTGCCACTAATACCATTATGTTTCCTAATCACTTATTTTATCTAGAGCGTGTGGACGCGCATTTGTTCTAACGTTATCATTACACCTTGGTTGATTAAATCGCTCTGATGACGACACCTTTCCACGGAGCCGTTCATCTTGTCCCAATTGTCATTATGCTTCGGGTGGCCACTAAACCCGGTCTGGGCCCTAGTGGGTACGCCTGTCATTTAATGCCCCCCCCCCTTAGGTCCCATGTTGAAGGTGATTTCTTTAATCACCATCAACATTCATAGGTGTAGTAGTAGGAGTCGCCTGCACTATATGGTCACTCCTCCCACCTTATTGCACTATACAGCCGACGCCGCGCCCGGGCTGGTAGGACCTCCCTGACAGTGACGCCTACCATTACGTCACAGCAGCTGCGGCACCCGAGCTGCACATTTCACATGTGCGCATGCGCTGGTTAGGAGGCGGATCGTGACGTCAGCTGACACATGCTTTAGTCACATGACGGCGGCCGCACTCCTTGCGCAGGCGCACTACTTGATACCCCCTTCCATTTAAACTTACTGGCGCCTTTAGCAGCGCAGACAGACGCCGATACAACAGGCGGGCGTTAAACCACACTCCCGCTTCTCATGGCACTGGCCACACGGCTTCCATGACCTTAAAAGTAAGTACACCTCTTTATCCTTATGCCACAAGTATATCAGCTTTTGGTGGGTTCAATATCTGAATGGGTTTTGTTCTGTTATTACATCATCCACAGGTATCCGGACTGATTTGGGACCACACAGGTCTAGTCAGGTCTGCGCAATCCTTTTTGGCTTACCCTCTCCCATTATCCATCACAATAGGTTAAGGGTATAGACCTTATTCTCCACCCATGACCCCTGTCCCCTGATGAGTCAGGGGGTCTCCAGTCTATCTTTATGAAGTGGAGGTACTCTTTATAGTTTTGATTTGTTCTTCATTAGATGAAACGCGTAGGGACGTAGAATAAATCCATCAGAACTTAGATTATTTTTCACCCTATTAGCTACCATCACCCTTGGGGCCAACAATTGCTGTCCCTATAGGGCCATTTAGGGTTCATTTATTAGGGTTAGGTTCCGGACGAGGCCACCCCTTGCGGGGATAGGACCCCGTGTTAGGAGGCACCTAGGGATATACAGGCCAAGTAGGGCAAAAACAGGGATAGATTCTCCCTGCAGCCCCTGGCACCAGGTGAAATTGGAAAGAGGACGCGTTTTTCGGATCCGAGAAGCCCCTCATCCTCCAGGGTTTTGGACTACAAGGTCCCAACTGGCACCACCGGTAAGATCCACCCTATTATTTGCCTCTGGCATCTTTATTAGTCTGCGGCACCCTACCATAAGACTGCATATGGTGTTGCTTTGTCGTTCGGCTCCGCACCTCTGTATAATTACCGGCGGACTCGTACGATGGTGACTCACTGATGTGGGTCCCATACTGTTGATTGTTGTTTGTCTCGTTTGTCTGGTAGGGGCTTTTTCTTAAAACAGTCCTAAATAAACTTTAAGTTTTAAAACGTTACTGCCCCTCACTCGTTCTATACATTCCTTGTTACAGAGCAGTACACTTTGGGAGAGTGTTTTAACACCATCTCCCTCTAGGGACCACCCTTTTGTTTTTCAGTTGTTAAACGATGGCAAACTGCTCAAATTGCTTAAGGAGTAATAAAAGGTTGGTAAACACTGACATATGTTCGCACAGTTTACATTTAGTTTCAATACGTTTTTATTGAATTTGTTTAAAAAGAATATAGTTTTACATAGGAAAGAAGACAAATAACAAAGGGGGTTAAAAAAACAATACATATGAGTACCTGGCATACAAAACATCAATCAGTTACCTTTTCAGGTACAGGATGATAACAGGCAATAGGGTATTATTATTATATCATGCATTAAAAATCATTGCCACTCAGCATCAATTGACACTTGATGGTAAAGTTGTAGCATAGGTGCTAGAAAGCCATAGCAGCCATCGGTTATGTGCAACTACCTTGGATTGCATTGTAGGGGCAAATACAAGTCCACAGTGGATATGGAGGTTCACCAGTTGCACTACTTCCAGGGTTTTAGGAGGGTGTGCCAATTTCCAGTGGTGAGCTATTACTTTATTAGAAGCATTAAGAATGTTGCCCACAATCCAGCGAGCACAGGTTGGGATCTAAGCACAGGATTGCTAATTCCAGGGATAATAATATCTACAGATCCATAGCCTCCCTAATAATGTTAGAGAACCCACATGTGAGTTGGGGTTCCTGGTTCCCCACATCCTCTCCAGCATAACGGGAAATAATTTGAGATATTGTGGAATAGCCTGTTTGGGGTCAAGTACCATATGAGATGCATTTTCCTGTTCTGTTCTGCATGGTTTATACATAGGGGACATTTCGTAGACCAGTATAGAGCAGATTGTCATGAAGGCAGTGGGAACTCTTTCCTTAGTTCTGCTTCCCATTTGAGCATGAATTGCTGCTTGACTTCAGTATCAACAGATACCAGTGTGGAGTACCAACTAGACATACTGGAGCGTAGTGGAGTGTCGGCTGCAAATAGCATGTTAAGTGATTCAGCTCTGTTTTGAAATACCGCCAGGGGGATTGTAGAGAGGAAGTGACGGATCTGCAGGTACTGATAAGAAAAGGGAATTAGCTAGCGCAAATGTAGAGTATAGGTTTTCAAACTCGACCAGCACTAATTTGACAAAAAGGCAACCCAATGTATCAATGCCACATTGCAGCCATCTAGAGAGGGACAGAGTTTGGATGTGGTGTTCATTAGAAATGAGTGAATCAAGGCTGACGAAGTGGAATTCAATCCGAATTTCAGGAAAAATTCAATTCGCAATGAATGAGAATTTCCTTGCTCTTCGTACTAATGAATCGCAATTTTCCTAAAATGCTGGCTACATGTGTGAGGACTGAGGACATGGGGCAAGGAACTCTGGGAAGGCGAGATCACCCAGATTGACATACCTGCATAAAGCCAAATCAGCAGCCAGCCCTGTGATGTCACAGCCCTATAAATACAGCAGTCATTGTAGATTCTGCCGTTTTAGATTTCCAGCATTTAGAGTGCAGGGACAGACATGTGAAGGCGCAAGGGACAGAAAAAATTATTTATATGTGCAGGGAAAGTATAGGAATAATTTCAAAGCATCTTAGTGCAGGGAACGATTCAATTAGTCATTAGACAGCTCTATCATTCCAGCTTTTTGTAATTGGGTTACAAGTGTTATGTTACAAAGCCTTTAGTGGCTTATATCTTAGTATCTTATTCAGTACAAAAATATATACGCATTTCACTTCTGCAGTTATTTCTGTTGAAAGCGTATAGGGGTGTAGTTCAGTACAACAAGAAAAATATATTCTCAGTTCACTTCTGCAGTTATTTCTGTTGAAAGTGTATAAGGGCGTATTTCTGTACAAAAAGAAAAATATATACGCACTGCACTGTTGCAGTTATTTCTGGTGAAAGCGTATAGGGGCGTATTACAGTAAAAAAAGAAATATATATACACACTGCACTGTTGCAGTTATTTCTGGTGAAAGCGTATAGTGGCCTATTTCAGTCCAACAAGATAAATATATTCTCAGTTCACTTCTGCAGTTATTTCTGTTGAAAGCCTATAGGGACGTATTACAGTAAAAAAAGATAAATATATACGCACTTCACTGGTGCACTTATTGTGGCAAAAGCGTTCAGTGGTCTATTTCAGTACAGAAAGAAAAATGTATACGCACTTCCAGTAGCGTACCTCCAATAGAGGCAAACCACGCAGCTGCTATGGGGCCCCTGGGGGAAGGGGGCCCCGGAGTGGAGGATAGGCCCCGCCCATTAATTACACTTGTATGGCTACCTGAGAATGTAAGAAGTGGAGAAGGACCTTTGGTGATGTCATCAACCATCATGTGACCAGTGCAGGAAGCCAAGGAATAGCAGAGCAGCAGAAGTCTAAAGGACCTTTGGTGATGTCATCATCATGTGACCAGTGCAGAAGACTGGTGCAAGATGTGTAGGACATCGCTCTGAGGGGGCAGAGCTTCTGTGTGGTGCCTGGAGGATATGTTAGTGGTGTCCTGAGATAAAGCACCCTATAAAAGCTGGGAGTTGTAGTTCTGTTCTATTATATCCCTCTCCGTGTAGTTTAAAACATATTCCCTAGTACAGTCTGGTAATTCTGGGAGTAGTAGTTCTTCTGGCCTATTGTATCCCTCTCCATGTAATTTCAAGTTTTGCCCTAGTGCAGTTTGGTAATGCTGGGAGTTGTAGTTCTCTCCTTTTATATCTCCTCTCTGTAATGTATAGTGATGCCTTATAATAAGTCTGGCCATGCTGGGGGTTATAGTTATTTCCTTTTAAAGCTATCACCTAATACATAAAAAAAATTTGCTCCACGGCACTTCCAAAAAAATATGCAGTTAAGGCTTTATTCACACGTCCGCAAGTGTGGTCCGCATTCATTCTCTATGGGGATGGAATGGATGCAGAGAGTACACTATGTTCCGGTCCGCAGCTCTTCAAGAAAATAGAGCATGTCCTATTCTTGTCCGCATTTGCGGACAATAATAGTCATTTTTATGGGTGTGCCGGCCGGGTGTATTGCAGAGCCGCAATTTGTAGAATCGCAATGCACTACAGACATCTGAATGGAGCCTTATTCGCCAGTTAAGTAACTGGTGAATAAACTGCATATTTTTGGGGAAGTACTGTGGAGCTCATTTTTTATTATCCTATGGTTGGTGGATCGCCTCTACATCTGCTGGCACTCTATCCACACCAATGTTGCTGTGCTGCCGAGAAGTTCATTTTTTGTATCACCTAATACAACTAGATGATGTCCTATAATAATCTGTCCATGCTGGGAGTTGTAGTTCTCTTCTCTTGTACCCCCTCTCTGTAATATATACTGATGCCCCATAATAAGTCTGTCCATACTGGGGGTTATAGTTATTTCGTTTTAATGCTCTCACCTAGTACAACTGAATTATGCTCTATAATAATCTGGACATGTTGGGAGTTGTAGTTCTTTCTTCTTAGGCTGGGTTCACATCACCGTTTAGTTTGCAGGACTTTATTCCGTCTAAATTAACGAATCAAATGGCACAAACTGATGCCAAATGTGCAGAACTGATGCTTGAAATATAGGATCCATTTTTTCTTTATTTTTCTGTTCTTCTGACCGATCAGATGTACAGAAAACTAAACAGTGATGCAAACCCTGCCTTATACTCTGTGTATTGTTCACTTGCATCCGATAATAACAGCCGGGACATGCTGGGAGTTGTAGTTCTCTACATTTTACCTCTCCCTGTGTTGCTCCCTAATTTCTAATAATAACAATCTGGTGATCATGAGACTTGTAGTTTCCTTGTCACTATTGTGATATTCTGCAGTTTCTGAGGTGTGTATTAGGCTTTGTTCACATCTGTGCTGGTGACGTTCGCTGTTCTGCTGTCAAAAGAGCAAATCAACGGAAATCACTGTAGTTCCGGATCTGGCACTTCAAGAACGACAACACCCGATGGATCTGCTGACCATGATGAGATCTGATGGGTTCCATCTGCCGGGCTATAAAATTGTGTCCAGCATTTATGACCTGATCTGCGAATAAGGCCCCAACACAGATGTGATCAAAGCCTTATATGTTTTAGCATCAGATTATGATGTTCTGCAGCAGCTGAGGTGTGTATTAGGATATTCTGCAGCAGCTGAGGTGTGTAAAGAGGTTCTGCAGCAGTGAAGGTGTGTATTAGGAGGTTCTGCAGCAGCTGAGGTGTGTACTATAAGATTCTGCAGCAGCTGACGTGTGTACTGTGATGTTCTGCAGCAGCTGAGGTGTGTACTATGATGTGGTGCAGCAGCTGAGGTGTGTATTAGGAGTTTCTGCAGCAGTCAGATAAACATCAGTTGTGACTGGATAAAATCCTTTAGTTTTCTGTGTCTGCACTTTGTAAAATGTCTCTGTTCTGACTGACCAGATCCAGCAGCGTCTCCAGTCCAGCTCCATGAAGATCTGCCCCAAGCCCTGACCGTACTCTGCCAGCAGCACAAACAGTAAGTCAGCATTGGGGAGGAGGTGAAGCAGCAGCAGATACAGTCTTTGGGGGAAGGATGACACACTATATAAAAAGCAGCAGCAGCGGGCGCAGTTCATTGGGTAAGGCCAGGTAATCACTTGCCATCAGATTTTGGTATTCTGTTCCAGCCACCAGCAGAATTCTAGAATCGCCAGATCCAGCATATGCCAAACACTGCTGGCACCTGCCAGATCCCATTCAGAATTATGGGGTCATTCAAGATTGTTTTGCTCTTTATTTTGACAGAATCTGCAACGGAGGATTCTGCTCTCTGCATTAGATGTGCACGTACCCTAAGGGGTGCTATGGGTCACTCACAAGGCGGCCCAATACAGATTCTTGCTATGGGGCCCAGTGATTTGTATGTATGCACCTGCGCACTTCATTGGTGCATTTATTTCTGCTGAAAACGTTTACTGGTCTATTTCAGTACAAAAAGAAATTGTATTCTCAGTTATAAATAAATATATTCTCAGTTATATGTTTTTAAGGCCGAATGCACACGGCCGTGTTCCACGGCCGAGAGAGGTCCGTGGTATGCCGAGCTGGATTTCTGTTCAGAGCAGGAGCGCACGGCGTCATTGGTTGCTATGAAAAGTAGACCACGGCACTCGTATTCGTAGTTTTGAATATTTATATTTTCATTTGTCATTTCATTTTTATCAGCATCCAGGAGTAATAAATGGAAGCGACAGACCAACCAACTACCGCAATCAACGTTTTTTTCACAGACGTAAATACCGGCTTGGGAGAAGAAGACCCACCGCGTACGCTGAGGACAAGGCTCCCACCGATCGAAATCAGCCGGGCATCCAGACTCGCTCCCAGGTAGGAACATAATTGTGAAAATTGCCTCACGCACGTTATCCCCTCCCGAACTTAATGTACTTTCAAAAGGTTTATCCTTCTGCCCATACAGCAATCTACGCAGTTTTGCATTGGGGCAAAACAACACAAAATATACGCGGCCGGATCTCTAAACACAAATCCGACATCCGAGGCAATAGAACAGAACAACCAATCCCACATCATTTCTCTTATGCAAAACACCAGATTAGTCAGCTTAGATTTCAAATTTTGGAACAAATACCCGCTGGAAGAAGAGGTGGCAACCGGATTGCACGTCTTAAACAACGCGAATCCTTCTGGATCTTTGAACTTAATACCCTATATTATACGTATAGTATAATATAATATAATTTAGTATACTGGATACATGCCTGGCTAGAATCTATTTTAGAGTTCTATATACATGCCCTTGATAGAAGTTTGAACCCCTACACCTCGTTGGATGCATTGTGCAATAAGGAGCACCATCGCCGCCATATTTTTATATATGTCCACAATTTTGGCGATCACAATACCCTTCTCTATTCTCAATATCAATATGCCAGCACTCCTATGCCAGCTTCGGTACTGGCGTGCCTACTGCGCATGCGCAGCGATGCCACCGGCGCGGTGACGTCACTTGCTTCGACGCGGTGACATCATGCGCACGACGGGCCCAGGCGCAGTGACGCAGGACGCAGAGTGTCACCAGCGGCACCATTCCTATTTAAAACGAGACACAAGCGCAGCATGTTACCGCATCCCACAGGCAACATGCTGCAAGTATCTAAGGTAAACACGCAGAGAGCGGCTGACTATTCTTCATGGTTAATACTACTTTGAATGTAGTAATGTATATATAACTGTTTCTCCTTTTAGACATATCTGCCTATAAGCTTACATCCTTATGCACTATGATCTATAATGGGCGATGACTCTGGATCCTGCCCCTGCATGCTATTCCATACTGCCCTCTGTTATCTAGTTGTCTTAATACTGTGTAAGCGTTACATTGTAACCTATGCCCCCTATACCCTACAGGCTATGTCACCCTTGGAATCTTCCCGACCTGTACTACTTTGCATTTGTTGCCAACTCCATATTACAGGACTGTGCCAAGTAAACTGATGTCACCACTGCTGCTTTTGCTGATTTGCTGATTTACATCTGTATATTCTCACTCTGTGACTCCGCTACAGATGGTGCTGTGTAATATGGGAATTACCTTGCTTTATACTCTTTCCATATCCTCTGTGTCTCTATATGCTAGACATTAACTTTACACATAATTTTGATGCGAATACTATGATTAATGAATTGATTATGAAATGTATTTATTATGTACAAAATACCCTGATGTACTACATTTTCTTCACCCCAGACCGTGAACAAGGTCCCGTGTTAGGACCGAAACGTTGGCCAGTTTGCATTTATTACTCCTGGATGCTGATAAAAATGAAATGACAAATGAAATGAAAAATTAAATGAAAATATAAATATTCAAAACTACAAATACGAGTGCCGTGGTCTACTTTTTATTACATTACTTCCACTACCATTGAGCACCGTACCGAATGACACAAGAGGAGTGCCGTCCAACCCAAGCTATATCATCATTGGTTACTATGACGCCGTGCACTTCAAGCCGTCGCTGCTGTACAGTAATACACTCGTATAGTGTATTACTGTACAGCAGCGGCGGCATGAAGTGCATGGTGTCATAGCAACCAATGACTCCGTGCGCTCCTGCTCTGAACAGGAATCTAGCCCGGCATACCACGGACCGCTCTTGGCCGCATAACACGGCCATGTGCATTCGGCCTAAAGCATAGCTGGGAGTCAGTAGGGTGGCAGCAGTGGAAGGTCGGGAGCCAAATGTGCCCGGGATAGACCACCTGCTTCCCAGCAGCCTACCTGCCCGGGAAGTAGTGGTGCAGGGGTTCACGGAAGTAGCGGCAGTATTAGTCAGTCAGTCCGGCGGTTATATGTGTTTTTTTGTATTTCAGTACAAAAAGAAAAATACATTCTCTGTTCACGTTGGCGGCGATTATATGTGTTGAAAGCATTTAGTGGCCTATTTCAGTACAAACAGAAAATGCATTCTCAGTTCACGTCGGCGGCAGTTATGTGTTGAAATTGTTTAGTGGCCTATTTCAGTACAAACAGAAAAATACATTCTCAGTTCACGTTGGCGGCGGCTATATGTGTTGAAAGCATTTAGTGGCCTATTTCAATACAAACAGAAAAATACATTCTCAGTTCACGTTGGCGGCGGCTATATGTGTTGAAAGCGTTTAGTGGCCTATATCTATACAAAAAGAAAAATACATTCTCAATTCATGTGGGCGGCGGTTACATGTGTTGAAAGCGTTTAGTGGCCTATTTCAATAGAAAAAGAAAAATACATTCTCAGTTCACGTCGGCAGCGGTTACATGTGTTGAAAGCATTTAGTGGCCTATTTCAATACAAACAGAAAAATACATTCTCAGTTCACGTCGGAGGCGGTTATATGTCTTGAAAGTGTTTAGTGGCCCATTTTCGTACAAAAGAAAAATATATTCCCAGTTCACGTCAGCGGTTATACGTCTTGAAAGCATTACTGGGAGTCAGCAGGATGGCAGTAGTGGGAGTTTGGGAGCCAAACGTGCCTGTGGAAGAGCACCTGCTTCGCAGCAGCCTACTTACCCGGGAATTAGTGGTGCAGTGGTTCACGGAAGTAGCAGTGGTAGCACAAATTTTATTCAGTGTTCAGCACTGTAGTAATATGTGGTAAAATCTTTATTAAAGTATTTTGGTCGAAAAGCTAAATTTATTCTGCGGTCAGCGCTGCGGTTATATGCAGTAAAATCTTCAGTGACGTATCTTGATGAACTTCGCCACTCTTCCGGGCTCAAAGCTAACTTGATACTTTGTCTTGTGATTGTCTGTAGCTACTAGAGGCCTGTTCATGCGAGGCAGGTTCGCCCAGAAGTATCTCGGTCGATCGACACTGCCATTGTGCAATTCTGTGGCATTCCTCATGCTGCTGCCACCTCTGCACTCTGTCATTGTGCCACCCTGTGGCCTACTCCTGATGCTTCTGCTGCCACCTCCAGACTATGTCATTGTGCCACCCTGTGGCCTACTCCTGATGCTTCTGCTGCCACCTCCAGACTATGTCATTGTGCCACTCTGTGGCCTACTCATGCTGCTGCCTCCTCCAGACTCGATCATTGTGCCAGTTTTTGCCTCCTCCTGATGCAGCTGCCACCTCCAGACTCTGTCATTGTGCCACCCTGTGGCCTACTCATGCTGCTGCCACCTCCAGACTCGGTCATAGTACCACTCTGTGGTCTCTTCCTGATGCAGCTGCCACCTCCAGACTCTGTCATTGTGCCACTCTGTGGCCTTCTCATGCTGCTGCCACCTCCAGAAACTGATGTTGTGCCACTCGCTGGCCTACTAATGCTGCTGCCACCTCCAGACTCGGTCATTGTGCCACCCTGCGGCCTACCCATTCTGCTGCCACCTCCAGATTCGGTCATAGTGACACTCTGTGGCCTCATCCTGATGCTGCCGTTGCTGATGCCACTTCCACACTCGGTCATTGTGCCACCCTGTGGCCTACTCCTGCTGCTGCCACCTCCAGACTCGGTCATGGTGCCCCTCTGAGGCCTCTTCCTGATGCAGCTGCCACCTCCAGACTCAGTCAGTGTGCCACTCTGTGGCCTTCTCATGCTGCTGCCACCTCCAGAAACTGATGTTGTGCCACTCGCTGGCCTACTAATGCTGCTGCCACCTCCAGACTCGGTCATTGTGCCACTCTGTGGCCTACTCAGGCTGCTACCTCCTCCAGACTCGGTCATTGTGCCACTCTGTGTCCTCCTCCTGATGCAGCTGCCACCTCCAGACTCAGTCATTGTGCCACTCTGTGGCCTTTTCATGCTGCTGCTACGTCCAGACTCAGTCATTGTGCCACTCTGTGGCCTACTGATGCTGCTAGAACTTTCAATAATCCGCAGCACTCGCCGGTAGTTGGTGAAAATGGTGCTGTATTTTAGCTGCTTGAGTGAATAAAATCACAGTTTTTTCACCAACTACCAGCGAGTGCTGCGGATTATTGAAGTTTTTTGAAGAGTTGGGACCCCCAGCCAGGATCCCTATCTGCGTGCACCATCCGGCTTGCAAGCCCCTTCACTGGTCTGTAACCAAGTGTGTGGGATGAGTAGTGCTGCCAATCTTTGCGTTTTTCTACTCATGCTGCGGCCACCTCCAGACTTGGTCATTGTGCCACTCTTTGGCCTACTCATGCTGCTGCCACCTCCAGACTCGGTTATTGTGCCACTCTGTGGCCTACTCATGCTGCTGCCACCTCCAGACTCGGTCATTGTGCCACTCTGTGGCCTCCTCCTGATGCTGCCGCTGCTGATGCAACCTCCAGACTCGGTCATTGTGCCACTCTGTGGCCTACTCATGCTGCTGCCACCTCCAGACTCGGTCATTGTGCCACTCTGTGGCCTCCTCCTGATGCTGCCGCTGCTGATGCAACCTCCAGACTCGGTCATTGTGCCACTCTGTGGCCTACTCATGCTGCTGCCACTTCCAGACTCTGTTGTTGTACCACTCTGTGGCCTATTCATGCTGCTGCCACCTCTAGACTTGGTCATTGTGCCACTCTGTGGCCTACTCATGTTCCTGCCACCTCCAGACTCGGTCATTGTGCCATTCGTTAGAATCCTCCTGATGCTGCTGCTGCCACCTCCAGACTTGGTCATTGTGCCACTCTGTGGCCTACTCATGCTGCTGCCACCTACAGACTCGGCCATTGTGCCACTCGGTGGCCTCCTCATACTACTTCCACCTCCACACCCTGTCATTGGGCCACTCTGGAGTCTCCTCATGCTACTTCCACCTCACCACTAGTGATGGACGAACATTGTGCGTTTGCGGCGGGTCCCATTCACTTTAATGGCAGGTGAACATAAAAAACCTTCAGGTAATATTTGCAGCCACCAAATACTTACTAGAAGTGCACAAATGGCAAAAATTCCCACAAAAAATATGTATCTTAATCGCATTTTAATGCTTTTTAAAGGGAAACTCTCAAAAATGTGTCCTGGTGGAGCCTAGAGAAATTTTATTTTAGGCCACGGGAGTACAGGCCCCAAAAATTAGGCATTCACCTGACAGAAAAGAACTAGTGATTATGTTGCTGGAGTTACATTAGGCAGTCACTGGATAACAACTTTACTGTAGGCCACTGGAGTAGAGGCCCCAAAAATTAGGCATTCACCTGACAGAAAAGAACTAGTGATTATGTGGCTGGAGGTACAGTCAGGTCCATAAATATTGGGCCATCAACACAATAGTAACATTTTTGACTCTATACACCACCTCAATGGATTTGAAATGAAACAAACAATATGTGCTTTAACTGCAGGCTGTCAGCTTTAATTTGAGGGTATTCACATCCAAATCAGATGAACAGTGTAGGAATTACAACAGTTTGCATATGTGCCTCCCACTTGTTAAGGAAACAAAAGTAATGGGACAATTGGCTTCTCATCTGTTCCATGGCCAGGTGTGTGTTATTCCCTAATTATCCCAATTACAATTAGCAGATAAAGGGTCCAGAGTTCATTTCAAGTGGGCTATTTGCATTTGGAATCTGTTGCTGTCAACTCTCAGGCCTCTAATACAGGCCTCTAACTGTTCAATCGTCTTGGGCCTTCTTTGTTGCACCTTCCTCTTTATGATGCGCCAAATGTTCTCTATAGGTGAAAGATCTGGACTGCAGACTGGCCATTTCAGTACCCGGATCCTTCTCCTACGCAGCCATGATGTTGTGATTGATGCAGAATGTGGTCTGGCATTATCTTGTTGAAAAATGCAGGGTCTTCCCTGAAAGAGATGACGTCTGGATGGGAGCATATGTTGTTCTAGAACCTGAATATATTTTTCAGCATTGATGGTGCCTTTCCAGACATGCAAGCTGCCCATGCCACACACACTCATGCAACCCCATACCATCAGAGATGCAGGCTTCTGAACTGAGCGTTGATAACAACTTGGGTTGTCCTTGTCCTCTTTGGTCCGGATGACATGGCGTCCCAGATTTCCAAAAAGAACTTCGAATCGTGACTCGTCTGACCACAGAACAGTCTTCCATTTTGCCACACTCCATTTTAAATGATCCCTGGCCCAGTGAAAACGCCTGAGCTTGTGGATCTTGCTTAGAAATGGCTTCTTTGCACTGTAGAGTTTCAGCTGGCAACGGCGGATGGCACGGTGGATTGTGTTCACCGACAATGGTTTCTGGAAGTATTCCTGAGCCCATTCTGTGATTTCCTTTACAGTAGCATTCCTGTTTGTGGTGCAGTGTCGTTTAAGGGCCCGGAGATCATGGTTTTACGGCCTTGACCCTTACGCACAGAGATTGCTCCAGATTCTCTGAATCTTCGGATGATGTTATGCACAGTTGATGATGATAGATGCAAAGTCTTTGCAATTTTTCGCTGGGTAACACCTTTCTGATATTGCTCCACTATCTTTCTGCGCAACATTGTGGGAATTGGTGATCCTCTACCCATCTTGGCTTCTGAGAGACACTGCCACTCTGAGAAGCTCTTTTTATACCCAATCATGTTGCCAATTGACCTAATTAGTGTTAATTGGTCTTCCAGCTCTTCGTTATGCTCAAATTTACTTTTTCCAGCCTCTTATTGCTACTTGTCCGTGAAAATTTGAATCAACGTATTTTTTCCTTTAAAATCATACATTTACTCGGATTAAACGTTTGATCTGTCATCTACTTTCTATTACAAATAAAATCTTGACATTTGCCATCTCCACATCATTGCATTCAGTTATTATTCATAATTTGTTTAGTGTCCCAACTTTTTTGGAATCCGGTTTGTACTTTCTATATAGTGCATTTGGGTAGTGCAGCATTTGTTTGCGGTTTTGCTGTGCTACCTCAGCTTCAGATAGTGACAAATGACATTGGAACAAATAATTTCTACTGGTGTGATATACCAGTTTCCCCCCAAAAAATTGATTGAAGCAGGGGTGTTATTTACCAATAATATATTTTCTATATAGTACATTTGGGTAGTGCAGCATTTGTCTGCAGTTTTGCTGCGTTACCTCAGCTACAGATAGTGACAAACATCATTGGAACAAATAATTTCTACTGGTGTGAAATTCCAGTTGCCCCCACCCCACAAAAAAAAAAAATGATTGTAGCAGAGGTGTTATTTACCAATAATATACTTTCTATATAGTGCATTTGGGTAGTGCAGCATTTGTTTGCGGTTTAGCTGTGTTACTTCAGCTACAAATAGTGACAAACGCCATTGAAAAAAAATAATTTCTACTGGTGTGATATACCAGTTGCCCCCCCCAAAAAACTGATTGAAGCAGAAGTGTTATTTGCCAATAATATACTTTCTATATAGTGCATTTAAGTAGTGCAGCGTTTGTTTGCAGTTTTGCTGCGTTACCGCAGCTACACAGAGTGACAAATGCCATTGGAAAAAATAATTTCTACTAGTGTGATAGACCAGTTGCCCCCCCAAAAAATGATTGAAGCAGGGGTGTTATATATTAATTATATACTTTCTATATAATGCATTTGGGTAGTGCAGCATTTGTTTGTGATTTAGCTGCTTTACCGCAGCTACACAGAGTAACAAACACCATTGCAACAAATAATTTCTACTGGTGTGATATACCAGTTGCCCCCCAAAACAATTTGATTGAAGCAGGGATGTTATATACCAATAATATACTTTCTATATAGTGCATTTGGGTAGTGCAGAATTTGTTTGCGGTTTTGCTGCGTTACCTCTGCTACAGATAGTGACAAACGACATTGGAACAAATAATTTCTACTAGTGTGATATACCAGTTGCCCCCCCCCACCCCCCTAAAAGTGATTTAAGTAGGGGTGTGATATAACTGCTTCCACAAATACTGCTCTTCTATAAGGACTTTTGTCACAGAGTCATTTTGAAAACGACACGCAGAGGAAGAGGCAGGCCATTTTGCAGGGGTGGTAAGGGTCGGGCAGGTGCACCAGGCCGGAGCCTAAGTGGGAAGTTGCAGAAGGTGCGTGCAATTACGTCAAAGGACACACCAGAGTTGGTTGAGTGTCTCACTCAGCCTTCCGCTTCTGCACCCTTCTCATCCTCTCTATCTGCACCCTCTTCACTCTCTGCTGTGTGCACCCCCAAAGACACCACCACCACCATAGCCCCTCGAGTCAGAGCAAGTATTTTCCCATCCATTCCCAGACTTTACCGATGCGCAGCTATTCTTGGCATCGGATGAGGAAGAGGAGGTAGCAGTGGCCGCCACCCAGCGGTTTGACGACAGTACCCAAATCAGCCCAAGGAGGGTGGTTCCTGCTGTTGCTGAGATCTCTAATGTCAGTGGTGGTGAAGTTGACAATGATTACGTGTCGATGGACGTCACGTGGGTGCCCACAAGAGAGGAAGAGGAGGGGAGTTCAGAGGGAGAGACTGAGCAGCATATAGGGAGGAGAAGCAGGCAGAACTCGCAGTGCACCGGAGGCAAAAAGTAGACTGCAAATGTATCTGGAGTGAGCCATCTACCATGCACGGTCACATCTGGCGCTTCCAGGACGCCGGCACATGGCTCCGCAGTGTGGGCTTTTTTTTTACGTGTCCACTGCTGACAATAGTGTTGCCTTCTGCAGCCTGTGCTGTCAACGCATAAGTCGCTGTAAGCCCAACACTCACCTAGGGATATTAAAAGAAGGAAAAGAAAAAAAGAGATAATGGGCAGTAAAGAAGAAAACTCTGGAGCGCCAGGAGGACTATTTGGAAGTGGCGGAGTGTTTTGGATGGGGTGGGTGGTGATATGGTGGGTGTTCACCGAGGCTGCACCCTAAAGCAGTGTACGTCAGTGCACTTCAAGGTAATTACAGAGATAAAACGAAGAAAAAGATAGTGCTGAAGACTTGTCCCCAAAAAAGGGGGACGGGGGGCCCAGGTGGTGTTGGGGAGGGTGGGCAAAGAGTCCAGAATTGTTCATGGGTGGTGTGAAATCCACGTTTTGTCCCCCCCATGCCCACAGGCTGCAGCATTGATATATTTCAGCAACGAGTGATGCGAGATGTCTGTGCGATAATATACCCCGAGGCACCATTTAAAATCAGTCGAGAAGAGCTTTAGGCTTTTGACTGGTTACGAACCCGGGACGATTTGGTTGTGAAGCCTGCGGACAAGGAGGGCAACGTGGTACTCATGTCACGTTCATATTATGTGGAGGAGGAGATGAGGCAGTTAACAGACCTGGAGGTCTATGAAGGGATGGAGGGGAACCCAGTGATGAATATCCAGATGCAATTAAGGGAGCTGATTCAAGGCTTTATAGACAAAGGTTTTTTGAAGAAAAACATGCTGGAAAAATTGGTGCCTGCCCATCCCACTCAGCCTTGTTGGTACTTCCTCCCAAAAATCTATAAATCGCTGAGCCACCCCCCGGGACGTCCCATCGTCTCAGGGGTTGGCTCAGCAATGGAGCCCCTGTCAAAATACATAGATTTGTTACTCAGACCACTGTCACCTTGTGCTCCAGCGTACCTGAAAGACACCAATGAATTTTTGCTCGTGTTGAAGGAGATTCATTGGCAGAAAGGCGACCATCTAGTGTCCCTGGATGTCCCTCATGATGCGGGTGTGGAGGCGATCCTATCCATACATATGAATGTAGGGAAGAGTGAGCTCTTTTGCAGATTTGTTGGTGAGGGATTAACATTTATACTCACCAACAATGTCTTCAAGTTTGACAATAAATGGTTCAGGCAAAAGTTAGAGATGGCCATGGGGACCCCGGTCTCCTGTATGTTTGCAAACATGTGTTTGGCTAGGTTAGAAGACAGGCATGTGTTTTCTCTATCCAATCCATATCTGAAATACATCAAAGTATTCCTCCGTTTCGTGGACAATGTCTTTTTGATATGGTCAGGAACAGAAGAATTGTGTGGAGAATTTGTGGTGTATTTGAATAATAATGATATGGGAATGAAATTTAAACTGACTTTTGGTGGCACGTATTTGGAATTTTTGGACATAGCTGTCATGGTGAGAGACGACAAGTTGGTCACGGAGGGCTTCAGAAAGCCCACGGCGACCAACTCCTGTGGGCTGCTCCCTGTGTAGATTGAACTCTCAGTCAAAATTTATCAGGGTGACTGGTTTTAACTATAAAGTTTGCAGCTTTATGAACTGCCGCAGCACATATGTTGTGTACATGGTGACCTGCGGTTGCGGCCGGTTTTATATTGGCAAGACGATTCACTGCATGTTTGAACGTGTTAGAGAACATGTGAGTTCAGTAGACACAGGGAAGGGCTTCGCCAGACTCATTCAACATTTTAGGGAAGTGCACGCTGGAGATGTGAGTTCATTAAAATTTGCAGGGATTGAGTGTGTTTCTCCCCCCTTGAATGGAGGAGATAGACATCGCCAATTATTGCAGTGTGAAGCACGATGGATATTGTGGACACAGGCTACAGGAAATTCAGGCTTGCATGATAGACTGGATTATAGTGTTTTGTTGTAACTTGCATAAATGCGCTGTGACAAAATATGTTGAATGTAGCAGTTTGTTTTTAACCAATGTGTATCAGCACCAGGAGGGCGTCACTGATTGCACAGCTGATGCCTTGACGTGAATTGCTTTAAAGAGGACCTTTCACTAGTTTAAAAACTAAAAACTAACTATATCAGTGGGCAGAGCGGCGCCCAGGGGTCCCCCTGCACTTACTAGTATGTCTGGGCGCCACTCCGTTCACCTGGTAAAGGCTCCGGTGTCTGCAGCTCCCTCTGTTGTACTAGACAGATTTTTTGTATTAGGCGTGTCCCTTGCCGCAGCGCTGGCCAATCGCAGCGCACAGCTCATAGCCTGGGAGTCCCTGGGGTCCTCTTTAAGAGGTGGAGTTTCAGGTGCACACACCTTTAGCAGCCTGACGAAGCGCATACTGCGCGAAACGCCTGTCGCTGCATCCAGTGTGCAGGGAAGTGATTCCTAGCTCCGGTGCCGTGTTTGTTTTGCTTGATGTGGCAATAAAGCAATATCTATATTTCCACGATGGTTAGTGCCGCCCGCTTTCTTTCTATGAAGAAGTTTAATGTCCTGGACTATTGTTTGTTTGGGCTTGTGCACCACTAAGATTGTGATACTGAAGGAGAGCTGTGTAGGATCTGCAGTCCCTGGTTGTTGGGGGATAGACGTGGAGTGTGCCGCTCAGAATCCTACTTAAAGTGTAATATATCACTGTGTCTATGTTTGTTCTTTTGTATTGGTTCTATTTCACTTAAAAATAGACATAAAATCTCTGCCGATCTGAACGAGACCCAACCAACTTGGCCCACACGGACGAAGAACGCTCCTGAACCAATAAGTGACGGACACAATCTAAGTAAAAGTACACAGGATTTTCTACACCACGAAATAGACTGGTACTTCCTTAACATCTATCTGTGCTTGGACATGATTCCAAGAGGTATGCGGTTGCTGGTAAAACCCACCTTTTCTAACTATAATGACTTTTCATCAGACTGGTTTAGAATTTCAGATGACTGTTCAAAAAATATAATCACACTACTGGTCAACAAGCGTAAATCTCTAGGTAAAACTGTCATAATATGTCACTTCAGGTTCCCCTGAAACAAGGGACCCCTGCACCATCAGATCTCACAAAGATCTCTCCAAGTAGACATTTCTACAGAAAACTAGAATATTATACCATAGTAAGAAAGAAATGCAGCAAACTACTCAGAGACATATTAGACTACACCTCGGGACAAAATCAAACATGGGAGAGGAGAAGGGCATCTCCGCTTCAACCCCCTCCAACCCATCCATCTGAATCTCAGTTCCCCTCAACAGCCCATCCTCACCATAGTGTACCTACTCACTCCAATATAAATATCTCTAATAGAATCTTCTACAATCGCAATTTCAAACATAATCATGACCCAACACCATCATTGGCCACAACGACCCATTGGGTCAGTCTATTGACCATGGCTATTCCCACCACCTCCAGCACATCAACCCTTCCAAACCAGGGTGGGTCGCATCCTGTGACCGCACCACATTCCACCACAGCTGGACATGCCACCCCGACACCCAGCAAGATCCATCACCAACTTCAACATATCTTGCCCATTATCACACCCACCAAAGATCCAATTAATAATGGCAATGATGTAAACACCAATATTTTTAAAATCTATACCACCACCATGAACCAAGACACCACCCCACTCCGCACCAGCGTCAGAGACACCAGACCCCGTGTAAACCCATCTTATACTTCCGATCCCACTCCGGGCCAGGATGACATCCCAATACTGGCCATCGGTGATCCAACCCCGTCTCCCCTTCTTCCGACCAACAAGACCATCTACGCGAGTCAGGATAACCATATATCCGATACCACCACGAGGGATGTCAACCTTGATATGACCACCAACCACTCCATTGGTCAGAATAGAACTGCCCTCCAGAACATCATTAGCAATCCCATTCCTTCACCTATTTCCCCGCTAGTCAACATTAATAATATTTCTACATACAGCTCTTCAGATTCTGGCTCAGAACTGGAGCCTTTTTTAGCCTTACCACTCAATCTATATGAGAACCCTCAGCTAGATCATCTCTCCCCAACTCTGACTCCCTCACGGTCCACCTTCTCCGGTATCCAACTCCTTACACCCCTGCTATCACAAAACCTGGTAGTCCGATCCAAAATATCTATGCCATCACTTCCATATCCCCAGGAAAAAAGAAATCACTCATTTCTACAGCCCAATCAATACACCAAAACAGACCAAAAGGAAGGGAAGGGAACACGGAGGAGACGAGGATGCAGAGGAGGACAGAAACGCCTGCACCCCAAAAAAGCCAAAACCCCGTCCAGCCCACCCTTCATCCACTCCCCCAACACTTTGAAATCTAAGGGCATCTTCAATTTATCTAACAATATCCTTCAAAGGGACGAAGTAGAAGTACTCAGCAAGGGCCTCTCCTTTTGCCCAACTAGTGGACCGGACATATTCGAAATATTCGAAGACCTGAACTGTTTTATTCGTAACCTCACCCTCCAGCGACACTACACTGTAAAAAAACGCTATCACTCAAAACTCTCCATTAAGTCTCCCAAAACACCCCCAGAAATTAACACGCAGATAGTGGACAATTCGGATTTGGAGAACGAAGATATTAAACTTCTCGTTGAGGAAATCATCAACGCCCCTATCCATTCGTCACTTAGACCCAAATCCACCTTCTACCCCCTAAATAGAAGAGGGCCACACCTCGAGACCTTCTACAACGTGGTCCTCAATGAGTTGAAGACCACTTTTTCTCCCACGAATAGGAAACAATTACCCACCTACACCCACAATCTGTCTAGCGATCAAAAATAATTAGATCGTCATCAAGAATGCCGATAAAAGGGGGGGTAATTATGGATTCCGAGTACTATCATAAAGAGGCCTTAAACATCCTCTCTGATACAAACTGCTACCAAATACTGAAAACTGACCCGACAGACTCTTACAGGAAAAAAAAATTGATTTGATACAGGTGTGGTATACACTTAAAACACTAAGCAAGAAAATAACTTTATCCTAATAGAACATCCGTCAACCCCCTACTTTTATTTTCTCCTGAAAATTCACAAAACATTGCACAACCCACCAGGAAGGCCAATCATATCCAGCATCGACTCCATAACATCCAATCTCTCAGCTTATGTGGACAACCTTTGATAACATATTTCTCTAAATCTCCCAGCGTATCTCAGAGATTCCAGCCACCTCATAACACTACTGGATGACATCCCCTGGTCAAATGATATGTTCTGGGTTACCCTAGATGTACCAGCATTATATAGCAATATCATCCATGAGCAGGGCATAAACGCAGTCGATAGGTTCCTTTCAGAGGATCCATTTATGCCCTTGACACAGAAGAAGTTTATTTTAGATTCCATAATTTTTATCCTCAATCACAAATATTTTAGATCTGATAACATATTTTTTATCCAACAACCAGGCACGGCGATGAGGACAAAATTCGCCCCATCCTACGCAAATTTGTTTATGGGGGCCTTTGAAGAAACAAACAATTGGCCTCCTACACTACCCTAACATTTTGTTTTACAAACGTTTTATTGACGATATAATTTTTATCTGGAAAGGCGAACGCAAAATTTTAGATCAATACGTCTTGAACATTAATTACAATAATTAGAATCTGGCCTTCACTGCCCACATAGACCCCCAATCAGGCCACATTTTTAGATCTGGAGCTATCGATACAGGACAACCAAATCGAAACACGCACACATTTTAAAACGGTCGATGCAAATAGCTACCTTGATTACAAAAGTTGCCATTACTATAAATGAAAACGGAATATCCCGTATGGTTAGATGCGAAGGATAAGAAGGAATTGTTCAAACAACCAGGTGATGTGAAAACAACTAGAAACCTTAAAGACCAGATTTCTAGAGACGGGCTATACAAAAGGCTTAATCGAGGATTCACAAAAAAAAAATTTGAAAAAGAAAACCAAGTCTACAGTCTGGTACCAACGGATAAACGCTGGTACCAAAGGAGTGCGCTTGTTCTTGGCGCTAACATCTTCCTGTAAGGCTGAGTTGATACTTGAGTTATTTGGTCAGTTTTGGCCCCGTGACTGCCCAAATAAGTAAAGTATGCAGTGATTCTAAGAGCATCACCTGTCATGTGCTAGTTATACTCTCACAGTATTATTTCACTAACACAGCAGACTCCCTATGCATGTAAGTGCAAGGCACATTGTTCTACACCACTATAAAGGCTTTCTGCAGCCCGAAAATAGCATTTTTTTGCGCGATTTACAATGAATAAATTCGTATCAAAGCACATTTTTCCTAAAAATTTGGCAAACCCTCCGAATCTCATTTTTTAACAATTCGCTCATCTCTAATGTTCAAGAACTGTGATAGGGAAATTGAGGGCATCTGTGTATATAGCCTATAGATTTGAGTGGGGCTATGCGGGCTATCCGGGCTTAAACCATGTGTGGCTAGTAGTAATTTTAGAGATTTCTGTCTGTTGAAATGCTCCTCAATGTGTAACCATTGGTGAAACGAAGGAGGTGACCACCATTCTGTAGCTTGGTCTAGCAAATTGGCAAAGCAATAGCTATAAGAATCCGGGACCCCCAGTCCTCAAAATTTTTGGGCAACTCGGGAGCTGTTCCATATAAAGCGAAGCATGTCCTCTTGCAATTGCGAGATCAGCTGTTTAGAGATCTTGAGAGGAATGCAGCAAAATGTATATAGTATTTTTGGCAATATGAGCAATTTCACTGTATTTATTTTTGGTTTAGTAGATACCTCTGAGATGTCATTAAAGCTCATAAATTCCTTCAGCTTGTCAGTGTACCCCTCAACCCTCTTGGCACATTTGAGCAGATAAGGATTCAACTTCCATTGTGGGGGAAGGGGGTTAGGAAGACCATTATCAAGTGTTATGCTCACAAGGGCGTGGTCATACCATGTGACGCTCCCAATATCCGACTCAACAACCCTATGAAGCAAGCCCCTTGAGACTAAGGCTACTTTCACGTTCATGGATCTGCAAAAACGCTTCTGTTACAATAATACAACCGCATGCATCCATGATGATGAGCCCCCAAGGCTGTGGAGACACCGCCAGGTGGTATCTCCACAGGGACAGTGGTGATGCCGTTACCATGAATTGTGGACAGTACAAGGACATCCCTCAGGTCTGAAGTCACTTTGTGAGGCTTACATAATAGAAACCACCCAAAAATGACCCCATTCTAGAAACTACACCCCTCAAGTTATTCAAAACTGATTTTACAAACTTCTTTAACTCTTTAGGTGTTCCACAAAAGTTAATGGCAAATGGAGATCAAATTTCAGAATTTATTTATTTTTGCCAAATTTTCCATTTTAACCACTTCAGCCCTGCTAGGTGAAACCCCCTTCATGACCAGGCCACTTTTTACACTTCGGCACTACACTCCTTTCACCGTTTATCGCTCGGTCATGCAACTTACCACCCAAATGAATTTTACCTCCTTTTCTTCTCACTAATGGAGCTTTCATTTGGTGGTATTTTATTGCTGCTGACATTTTTACTTTTTTTGTTATTAATCAAAATGTAACGATTTTTTTGCAAAAAAATGACATTTTTCACTTTCAGCTGTGAAATTTTGCAAAAAAAACGACATCCATATATAAATTTTTCGCTAAATTTATAGTTCTACATGTCTTTGATAAAAAAAAAATGTTTGGGCAAAAAAAAAATGGTTTGGGTAAAAGTTATAGCATTTACAAACTATGGTACAAAAATGTGAATTTCCGCTTTTTGAAACGGCTCTGATTTTCTGAGCACCTGTCATGTTTCCTGAGGTTCTACAATGCCCAAACAGTAGAAAAACCCCACAAATGACCCCATTTCGGAAAGTAGACACCCTAAGGTATTCGCTGATGGGCATAGTGAGTTCATAGAACTTTTTATTTTTTGTCACAAGTTAGCGGAAAATGATGATGATTTTTATTTTTTTATTTTTTTCTTACAAAGTCTCATATTCCACTAACTTGCGACAAAAAATAAAAAATTCTAGGAACTCACCATGCCCCTCACAGAATACCTTGGGGTGTCTTCTTTCCAAAATGGGGTCACTTGTGGGGTAGTTATACTGCCCTGGCAATTTAGGGGCCCAAATGTGTGAGAAGAACTTTGCAATCAAAATGTGTAAGAAATGACCGGTGAAATCCGAAAGGTGCACTTTGGAATATGTGCCCCTTTGCCCACCTTGGCAGCAAAAAAGTGTCACACATGTGGTATCGCCGTACTCAGGAGAAGTTGGGGAATGTGTTTTGGGGTGTCATTTTACATATAACCATGCTGGGTGAGAGAAATATCTTGGCAAAAGACAACTTTTCCCATTTTTTTATACAAAGTTGGCATTTGACCAAGATATTTTTCTCACCCAGCATGGGTATATGTAAAATGACACCCCAAAACACATTCCCCAACTTCTCCTGAGTACGGCGATACCAGATGTGTCACACTTTTTTGCTGCCAAGGTGGGCAAAGGGGCACATATTCCAAAGTGCACCTTTCGGATTTTGCAGGGCATTTTTTACACATTTTGATTGCAAGGTACTTCTCACACATTTGGGCCCCTAAATTGCCAGGGCAGTATAACTACGCCACAAGTGACCCCATTTTGGAAAGAAGACACCCTAAGGTATTCCGTGAGGGGCACTGCGAGTTCCTAGAATTTTTTATTTTTTGTCACAAGTTAGCGGAAAATGATGATTTTTTTTTTTTTCTCTTTTTTCCTTACAAAGTCTCATATTCCACTAACTTGCGACAAAAAAAAAAAATTCTAGGAACTCGCCATGCCCCTCACGGAATACCTTGGGGTGTCTTCTTTCCAAAATGGGGTCACTTGTGGCGTAGTTATACTGCCCTGGCAATTTAGGGGCCCATATGTGTGAGAAGTACTTTGCAATCAAAATCTGTAAAAAATGACCGGTGAAATCCGAAAGGTGCACTTTGGAATATGTGCCCCTTTGCCCACCTTGGCATCAAAAAAGTGTCACACATGTGGTATCGCCGTACTCAGGAGAAGTTGGGGAATGTGTTTTGGGGTGTCATTTTACATATAACCATGCTGGGTGAGAGAAATATCTTGGCAAAAGACAACTTTTCCCATTTTTTTATACAAAGTTGGCATTTGACCAAGATATTTTTCTCACCCAGCATGGGTATATGTAAAATGACACCCCAAAACACATTGCCCAACTTCTCCTGAGTACGGCGATACCAGATGTGTCACACTTTTTTGCTGCCAAGGTGGGCAAAGGGGCACATATTCCAAAGTGCACCTTTCGGATTTTGCAGGGCATTTTTTACACATTTTGATTGCAAAGTTCTTCTCACACATTTGGGCCCCTAAATTGCCAGGGCAGTATAACTACCCCACAAGTGACCCCATTTTGGAAAGAAGACACCCCAAGGTATTCCGTGAGGGGCATGGCGAGTTCCTAGAATTTTTTATTTTTTGTCGCAAGTTAGTGGAATATGAGACTTTGTAAGGAAAAAAGAAAAAAAAAGAAAAATCATCATTTTCCGCTAAATTGTGACAAAAAATAAAAAATTCTAGGAACTCGCCGTGCCCCCCACGGAATACCTTGGGGTGTCTTCTTTCCAAAATGGGGTCACTTGTGGCGTAGTTATACTGCCCTGGCAATTTAGGGGCCCAAATGTGTAAGAAGTACCTTGAAATCAAAATGTGTAAAAAATGGCCTGCGAAATCCGAAAGGTGCCCCTTTGCCCACCTTGGCTGCAAAAAAGTGTGACACATCTGGTATCGCCGTACTCAGGAGAAGTTGGGCAATGTGTTTTTGGGGGTCATTTTACATATACCCATGCTGGGTGAGAGAAATATCTTGGCAAAAGACAACTTTTCCCATTTTTTTATACAAAGTTGGCATTTGACCAAGATATTTTTCTCACCCAGCATGGGTATATGTAAAATGACACCCCAAAACACATTCCCCAACTTCTCCTGAGTACGGCGATACCAGATGTGTGACACTTTTTTGCAGCCTAGATGCGCAAAGGGGCCCAAATTCCTTTTAGGAGGGCATTTTTAGACATTTGGATCCCAGACTTCTTCTCACACTTTCGGGCCCCTAAAAAGCCAGGGCAGTATAAATACCCCACATGTGACCCCACTTTGGAAAGAAGACACCCCAAGGTATTCAATGAGGGGCATGGCGAGTTCCTAGAATTTTTTTTTTTTTTGCATAAGTTAGCGGATATTGATTTTTTTTTGTTTTTTTTCTCACAAAGTCTCACTTTCCGCTAACTTAGGACAAAAATTTCAATCTTTCATGGACTCAATATGCCCCTCACGGAATACCTTGGGGTGTCTTCTTTCCGAAATGGGGTCACATGTGGGGTATTTATACTGCCCTGGCTTTTTAGGGGCCCTAAAGCGTGAGAAGAAGTCTGGAATATAAATGTCTAAAAATGTTTACGCATTTGGATTCCGTGAGGGGTATGGTGCGTCCATGTGAGATTTTATTTTTTGGCACAAGTTAGTGGAATATGAGACTTAGTAAGAAAAAACAAAAACAAACAAAAAATGTCCGCTAACTTGTGCCCAAAAAAATGGCTGAATGGAGCCTTACCAGGGGGGGAGTGATCAATGACAGGGGGGTGATCAATGACAGGGGGGTGATCACCCATATAGACTCCCTGATCACCCCCCTGTCATTGATCACCCCCCCTGTAAGGCTCCATTCAGACATCCGCATGATTTTTTACGGATCCATGGATACATGGATCGGATCCACAGAACGCATGCGGACGTCTGAATGGAGCCTTACAGGGGGGGTGATCAGTGACAGAGGGGTGATCACCCTGATCACCCCCTGTCATTGATAACCCCCCTGTAAGGCTCCATTCAGACGTCCGCATGCGTTCTGTGGATCCGATCCATGTATCCATGGATCCGTAAAAAATCATGCGGATGTCTGAATGGAGCCTTACAGGGGGGAGTGATCAATGACAGGGGGGTGATCAATGACAGGGGGGTGATCACCCATATAGACTCCCTGATCACCCCCCTGTCATTGATCACCCCCCCTGTAAGGCTCCATTCAGACATCCGCATGATTTTTTACGGATCCATGGATACATGGATCGGATCCACAGAACGCATGCGGACGTCTGAATGGAGCCTTACAGGGGGGTTATCAATGACCGGGGGTGATCAGGGTAATCAGGGTGATCACCCCCCTGTCACTGATCACCCCCCCTGTAAGGCTCCATTCAGACATCCGCATGATTTTTTACGGATCCATGGATCCATGGATCGGATCCACAGAACGCATGCGGACGTCTGAATGGAGCCTTACAGGGGGGTTATCAATGACAGGGGGTGATCAGGGTAATCAGGGTGATCACCCCCCTGTCACTGATCACCCCCCCTGTAAGGCTCCATTCAGACATCCGCATGATTTTTTACGGATCCATGAATGGATCGGATCCACAGAACGCATGCGGACGTCTGAATGGAGCCTTACAGGGGGGTTATCAATGACAGGGGGTGATCAGGGTAATCAGGGTGATCACCCCCCTGTCACTGATCACCCCCCCTGTAAGGCTCCATTCAGACGTCCGCATGATTTTTACGGATCCATGGATACATGGATCGGATCCGTAAAAATCATGCGGACGTCTGAATGGAGCCTGACAGGGGGGTGATCAATGACAGGGGGTGATCAGGGAGTGTATATGGGTGATCACCCGCCTGTCATTGATCACCCCCCTGTAAGGCTCCATTCAGACGTCCGCATGATTTTTACGGATCCATGGATACATGGATCGGATCCGTAAAAATCATGCGGACGTCTGAACGGAGCCTGACAGGGGGGTGATCAATGACAGGGCGGTGATCAATGACAGGGGGGTGATCAGGGAGTTTATATGGGGTGATCAGGGGTTTATAAGGGGTTAATAAGTGACGGGGGAGGGGGGGGGGGTGTAGTGTAGTGTAGTGTGGTGTTTGGTGGGACTGTACTGACCTACCTGAGTCCTCTGGTGGTCGATCCTAACAAAAGGGACCACCAGAGGACCAGGTAGGAGGTATATTAGACGCTGTTATGAAAACAGCGTCTAATATACCTGTTAGGGGTTAAAAAATTCGGATCTCCAGCCTGCCAGCGAGCGATCGCCGCTGGCAGGCTGGAGATCCACTCGCTTACCTTCCGTTCCTGTGAGCGCGCGCGCCTGTGTGCGCGCGTTCACAGGAAATCTCGCGTCTCGCGAGATGACGCGCCGATGCGTCCAGGAGGAGAAAAGCAACCACCTTCCGGACGCATCGGCGCGTTAGGCGGTCCGGAGGTGGTTAATACATTTTTTCCAGTAACAAAGCAAGGGTTAACAGCCAAACAAAATGCTATATTTATTACCCCGATTCTGTAGTTTGCCGAAACACCCCATATGTGGCCGTAAACTACTGTCACACTGAGTAGTGGTGTCCTTCCATATCCCCCTCCTGTGACACAC